>NC_056749.1:215391518-215661518 GCF_019279795.1 Protopterus annectens | reverse complement strand
AGGTAACAGGGAACATATTTTATGGAAGTGTAATGAGTTGGCAGACTTTAAAGATTCCCTGCAGACTGCTCTGTTAGAGAAACTGGAAGAACAAATTGGTGTAAGTAGGGGATTGATTTTCTGAGCAATGATACATAATTGGAATTGTCTATAGTAAGGTCTTGCTCAGTCTAATTATGGTGGCTGCCAAAAATGCAATTACTAGAAAATGGAAATCTGGAATTGGGATCTTTAGAAAAGTGTAAGAGCAAATTACATAGGTAAAATGGGAATTGTGGGAACAATACATGCAGAGGAGGAAGGAGGCTTAAAAGAAGGCAGGATTTGAATGAGCTATGTAGTGTTTGACTGACAATGACTGGATAGATTATAAGTGATGTATAATGTTTGCAACTACAATTAAGTAAACATGGTTTGTGATGTATAATGCTTGCAACTAAAATTATGTCAGTATGGTTTGTTTTCATTTATAGGTTCATAGGTTGGTACTAGGCTATCAGCCCTAGGGCCTATACAAGCCTAGCCATAACAATTCCCTGGGTTGGGAGGGTGGCCTAATGGTTAAGGTGTTTGCCTTACAAACACAAGGTGCAGGGTTTGAGTCTCACAAGGGATAATTGGCTAGGCTTAAAATGGCTCGCAAGGGCAGTTAGCTTAGTACTAATCTATGTACCTATGTACCACACTATTTACTTCCCTAGACCCCTGTCTAGCAGGGCGACTGACGTGATCCCTGGGGTGAATCTCTTTTCTCCCATCTAATCATCAAGGTTCCTTTTGAAGAGGGCCAAAGAGGCACTCTGCTTGACATGTATGGGCAATCTATTCCAGAGTCTGGGGAGTTTATGGGTCAGGAACCTATTCCTCCAGCATGTTTTGTTTATTGTGATGACAAGGTTTAGATCCCTGGAGCGTGTGGCTCTCAGGGATTGGGATTTCTTTAAGTGTAGCATGTCCAACAGCTCTGGGTTTGACATGGCCTTGTATGTTAAGCAGAGATCGCCTCTGAGTAGACGATATGCCACAGAGTAGAGCTGGAGTTTTTTAAGGCGGTCAGCGTAAGGCATCTGCTTTAGGCCTGTCATTCTTTTAGTGAGGTATTTCTGTGGCCTTTCCAGTTGTTGCAGATGTCTTGAGAGGTACATACCAAACGGAGTGTTGTATTCTATAATGGGTCTAATGAGGGATGAGTACAGTGGGACAATGACCTCCATTTTTTCTAGATGAAAAGCCCTTAGTGATGAGGTGTGCCACATAGCAGGATTCCCTGACTGTTGTGGCGATGTGGTTATCGAAGGTGAGACCACTGTCCACCTGTGTCCCTAAGTCTCTTATCACACTTTCGGTGTTTAGTGTACTGACACCTATATGGTAATTCACGGATACATGTTTTTTCCCAAAGGGGATAACTATACATTTCTTGGCATTGAGCTTAAGCCCATGGCTCTGGCACCAAGCATCTGTTTCTGCAAGGCCCTTTTGTAGAGTATCCACATCATTTGGGGATTCAATAATGGCTCCCAGTTTGCAGTTATCTGCGAACTTTGTTAGTCAGAGTCCCTTAATGTTGGCCTGTACTTCAGAGAATTAGATGCCAAACAAGAGCAGTTCCAGGACTGAACCCTGAGATACTCCACTTGTCACTTGTCTGGAGCTGCATTTGGAGTCGGCTACTTTTACAGTGTGGGTTCTATCAATAAGCCAGTTAGCAACCCATTGGGTGATGTAGGGATTAATGCCCAGCTTAGTAAGTTTATCTATGATTCCAGAGTGGGGGATGGTGTCAAAGGCCTTGGCAAGGTCTAGATAGGCTGTGTGGACCACCTTACCCTTGTCCATGGCTCTGGAGACTGATTTGAAGAAGTCAATCAGGTTCAGGAGACAAGATCAGCCCTTCATGAACCCAAACTGGGTGGGGTCCAGTGTTTGAAGGTTGCCAATGTCTTTGTTTATAAGTTTCATGATAATACGCTGCATGGCCTTGCAGATAAGGCTTGTCAGACTGATAGGAAGGTAGTTTCCAGGATCCAAGGTGGATCCCCCCTTGTGGAGTGGGATAACTGTAGCTCTGTGCCACTCAGTGGGCAAGATACCTGAGGTGAGGCTATGATTAAACATGACACTTAGGTGAGGTGCCAGTTCATATTGTAGTTCATGTAGTACACAGCCCGGGATGTCATCTGGTCCCATGGATGCTGTATTCTTAGCATTGGAGAGTGTGTTTTTTACCTGTATGGCCATTATTATCAGAATTTGGCAATCTTCCAGTATTGAGATGGGCCATTTAGGGGGTGAGAGGGGGTGACGTTGGCACTGAATCGATCTGCCAGGATATTGGCAATATCCTTGGGATCAGTATATTTAATGCCATTCTGTTTTAGCTCAGAGCAGATCTGAGCATTGCCATTTAGATTCTTGACATAGTTATAGAATGTCTTGTGGTTGTCTTTGGAATCTTTGGCAATTTTATTTTCTTAACTAGCTTTGGAGGATTTTATGAGGGATCTCAGCTTCTTACTGAGGCTGGTAAGGGAGTTTTTTGCATCCTGGGATTTTCCTCTTTTCTGCAACAGTTTCTTCCTTTTGTTGTAAAGTTTGTTTATGGCAGGGGACCACCAGATGATTGGCTTCCTTTTTTTGGATGAGAACATCTTGGTTCCATTTGGGATGGCACGATTCATGCATGAGTGGATGTGCTCATACAGTGCCTTAGTGTAGGATTCAGCAGCTGAAATTTCAGTTCCCGTCTGCATGGGTGTTATGAAGTTTGTCACTTCTGACTTGAGTAGCATGAAGGTGGCTTTGGAGAAGTTTTTTATGGAGGTTTCCTTACTGCGGGGTGGGGGTGGGATGTGGATGTTAAGGGTGATTAGCTTATGGTCAGACCTGACTAACGAGGGGGTGACCATAGGTGTGGAGTATCGATTTCCCATGTTGGTAATGACCAGGTCTAGGATATTGGAGCCCCTGGTGGGACTATGGATCAGATGATCCAGGGCATTGGAATTTATGAATTCCAAGAACCGTTGGGCAAAGGTGTTCGTACATGAGTAGTTTTCCCAGTTAATGGCAGGGTAGTTAAAATCACCCAGTATTAGGGTGTTTGGTTCGATCTTAATATTTTCCAGTATGTTTAGAAAGGTGTAGTGAGAATCTTGGAGTATGGCGGGGGATCTGTAGCAAGCTACAATTTGGATTGCAGTCTTACCTAGTGTTAGTTGCACCTGGAGAATTTCAGATGCATTGTGTTGGGCAACTAGCCTGGTGGTGTGAATATCCTTGGTGAATATTGACACTCCTCCATCTTTATTGTTTCGGTCCTGGTTTGCTGGCCGAAAAGTGTGGTAAGAGTTGTAGCCTAGTATCGCACGGGTGCTCTCTGGAGCCTTGAACCAGGTCTCAGTTACTGCACAGATATCGATGTTCTCCATTTTTAGGAGTGCCTCGAGAGAGTGCATTTTGAGGTTTAGACTTCTAGCATTGAGTAGCATTGCCTTCAGATTTTGCATGCTTGTACCTGTTACGGTGGTGGTTTTGTCCTTTGAACTTTGCCTAAAAAAGTCACTATAGGGGTGGAAAGAGCCTTAGCCAGTAACCTGAATCCCAGGGGTGACAGGTGCAGACCATCTCTGGCAAAGCATCATGGTCTGTCGATCATGTCATCCCAGGCAGACAGATATTGGATCCGCTTTGAATGACACCAGAAGCTTAGCCAATTGTTGAAGTCAATCATTTTGTCCTTATATTGTGGTATCATTCTGGGTGAAGGCAGGATGCTACTCAGGGCTAGGGTCATACCTGCCTGGGCCACATGATCTGAGAGCTCTTCCATGTCTCTTTTCATGTAGTTCAGGGAGGTACGTCTCAAGTCATTCACTCCAACATGGACAATGACAGAGTCATATTTGTACTTGTTGTGGAGTGTTTTGAGTGCATGCGTTATGTGGTGGATCCTGGCACCCAACAGGCAGCTGACTGTAATTTTCTCCTTGTTCAACCTGGAGAGTGGGACATCAGTGTGCCAGACTATAGAGTCACCTATGACTAAAGTGTTAGGTATGTTGTCTTGCCTTAGGGCTGTTGCTGGGTGGCACACTGGTGTTGTGAACTATGTGACATTTTGGTTGTGATTGGTGTTTGTTTGCATTTTAGCTTCAGAGGTCCTTGTTGCTTGGGCAGGTTACAGTTATATAAATGTTATGATTGCTTATGTTATACTTGATAATTAAAAAAAGATGTTTCTTGTTTAAAAAAAAAAACATCAAAAAGTCCCTTGGCAAACAGGATGAAGAAACAAAATCTACTGGCACATCCAATATGAGCTATTGTGAAACTCCAGTTCTGTGTCGCATTTTACCTGGTTCACGGTATAATCATTGTGCTTGCCAGATACCAGTGTACTTGTGATAAGCATGATGGCACACAGAGATGTATGTTTTCATGTTACATATTGTGTGGTGAAGAAACACTTTCTTTTTTGCCCCATAGCAAGGCAATACATGAGCCACAATCCATTGGTCTCATGTATGTTTGTAAAAGAAAGAAGCCTTTGTTTCACAGGTTAAGTCATACTGTTCTACACTTGATGGCTGAGCTAGTTGGGAATGAGGATGCTGATTTCTGCTTTCACTACTCAGCCTCTCTTTAATGTGCATTGTTTAAGGATTTGTAGCATTAGTAACAATCAAAAGTGACTGAAATCCAACTCACCTAAAAAATCATGAAAGCACACTAAACACCATTTTTTGTTTGCAGGAAAGCCCTCCTGTGTTCCTCACTCCCTACTGCTTATATATATATATATATATATATATATATATATATATATATATATATATATATATATATATATATATATATATATATATATATATATATATATATATATATATATACCATCTCCAAGACAACACTACAGTGATGAAAGGGAAGATTCCCAGTCCCTCCTATACCTTGATCTAATAAAAAGAAAAGCCAGTGTGTTTCAGGACTTGCTCTAACAGGACCCAACTTTTCAAACGCTTAGCATTATTGCACTTGTATATACATTATAAAGCAATGTACGGTTACAAAAAAATTATCTAACCTGAAAAAATAAATCCATCTCAACTCACTGCAGACAAGAGTACGTATAGTGTCATACATCCCTAGGTTGTTTGTAGGTGGTAGACCATTAAAACCTTTTAAAGTCTTGCCACTGCAATCCCACTGATACACCCTTCTGCAATATAAAATACCACTGACTACAGTTCTAGAAATGGCTGCAGAACTTTCATCAAAACAAATCACACATCCAACCTTTTTTCTTAAAATCACAGTTGCTGACTTAAACATAAAAGAAAGAAAACAACTCTTAAAAAGACCCCTTCCCATAATGAATTGAAAAAAAGGCCTACTCCAGGCTCATGCAGGCTGATCAGTTGCATTCTGCCAGTTGAATGTAAAACTATGGAAATGTCAAAAACACTTTCTTAAATATAAAAACTCACATCTTGCCAGTCAAAAATACTCTACCAAAACAACTGATACAAATATAACAAAAATACATTAAACTGGTCACATTCCAACCATTACAAGCATGTATACAAACATAACTAAATAAATAAAAAAGTAACCAAAATGGTGAAAAACTGAATACCTCAAATAACTCAATATTCTTATTCTTAGAGGCTCATTTACAGAAAATGTGACTTGCCTTAGTTCTAAAAATTTATAACCGCAAAGTACCAAATTAAAAAAAAAAAATCTATAAAATCTGTAAAAAATACAAAAAGAAAGAGTTCGATAGCATGTGGCTAGAGGCATGCATAATATCAGGGACTGGACAAGTATGGAACCAGTTATGTCACCTATGGTTTCTCCACTAATTATGTAGCCACTATCCTACTCTTTGTCTTCCACTAACACCAATATTTGTGCCCCTATCAACAGATGGAATGCTCAGATGAGTTAATGTTACAAGACTGAGACCAGAAACTTAAAATCTGGAAACTTGAAAAGGTTCAGGACATGCACACAACACTTGCATTTTGCAGGGAGAGGGCAAGGCATCCTGCTCCCCCTGCTAATTTTATATATATATATATATATATATATATATATATATATATATATATATATATATATACCAACTCCAAGAGAGGGCAAGGCATCCTGCTCCCCCTGCTAATTATATATATATATATATATATATATATATATATATATATATATACCAACTCCAAGATCGCACCACAGTGGGAAAGGAGCAAAACCTTGATCCCCACTCCACCATGATCCTGCATAGTAAAGTCCATTCCTATTGAGCTTCCAAGTTTTTAATTTTCTAGGCTCAGCCTTGCAATGTTCGCACATCTGAGGATTTGATCAACTGATAGGGACCCAAATATATATGTATGTGTATATATATATATATATATATATATATATATATATATATATATATATATATATATATATATATACATATATATATATATATATATATATATATATATATACATATGTTATGTATATATATATATATATATATATATATATATATATATATATATATATATATATACATATATATATAAACATACACACACATACACACACACACATATATTATATGCATATACACATATAGTGACTAGTGAGCCTAGAAAGAAAGTAAATCCACAAAAGAATGCCACAACCATTGAAAAGGGATCTGCATAAATTACTTTAACACCATAGAATTACAGCTTTCATCCCGTTACCTACAGGACTTTATCAGATAAAAATACAAGTTAAAAATATCAGGCATTTAAGTAGCCCTCCTAAAGTCACATGTTCACCTAACTTCAGGTATTTAAATTCATATACTCTTAATACAGAATTTAACTTAAGAAAAGATAAAACACTAGTAAATCCATTAAGTAAATCATAAATATTCTCAAAAGTCATGTAAAGATATATAACAAAATGCATAAATATCAAAAACTGTGTATATAAATATATTCTATCCTATTAATTACTATGTACTAAATGCAATTAAAATGTCTAATAAAATATAATAAAAAATATATATATATATATATATATATATATATATATATATATATATATATATATGTGCAAAGGCAAAGGGAAAATAAAAAGATGCTGGATAAACATCCCACCAAACACAACAAATACTAAAATCCAATCAAAAATAGTGAGGTGAGGTGAGGTGAGGTGAGGTGAAACCAGGCTCTGTTCATAAAAACAAACTGCCTTTATTGTAATATCTAACCATAAGCGCTTTTGCTGTAGTAATGACTGCTTCATCAGATGTATAAAATCATTGTCAATTAGCTCATTTATATAAGGAACAAGTCACATGCTCAAAGTAATAATTACATTTAAAGGAACAAGAATCTATATAACTAACTAAAAATGCCTAGGTACCACAAAATATATAACCATACAAAAACATCCAATTACACATATAAAATGCTTTATACATAAATAAAATAAATAAAAAATAAACAATCATCCTAGCTAAGAAGTGGACGTGCCTTTAACATAGGTTTGATTGGGATTTTATCATTCAGACCAGAGCCAGAATCTGCTCTCAGTCTAATTATCCATTTGCTCTCTAAGCTTTCAGTGGCATTGCGTATATCATCCCCTCTCTAACTAACTTCAACCTTACCTATAACTAAAAATTTGAACCTATGTATGGTGGAAGTTTCTATCACATGTTTAGAAAGAGCATTATTCATAAAACCATATCTAATACTACATAAATGTTCTCATATGCGATCCTTAAAAGATTTGTCCGTCTTACTTACATAAAATGTTTTGCATATAATGCAATGTACTAAATACACTATATGTTTACTATTGCAAGTAGCTAAAATATTAAAATTATAACTTCTATCCTGATCTGGATGCCTAAACTCTCCCGAACTATCAATATACTCACAATAATTACAACTGTAACACGGTTTAGTAAGAAATCTACTTTCTTTCTTATTATAATTAACAGCTTTAACTCCTATAAGATTCTTAGGGTAACATAACATTTGTTTCAAGGACTTTTTTTTTATACGCAAAATTAGGAACCTCCCCTACTATTCTCTTTAATTCTAAATTTGTGGTCATGATATACCAATGTTTCTTAATAATGCTCACAATACTATCAGAGTTTTTAGAGAATGTCATTGTCACTCTGCACCTAATATTATTGGTCTGTTTGCCTCTAGGTGTAGGAGGATTAGATGAAAAATATGGTCTACCTTAGTCTTTTCTGCTTTTAACTATATGGTCCAATGAATTATGTATCTTATGTTTATTGTATCCCCTTACAGCAAATTTCTCCTCCAAATCTTCTATTTCTTTCAAAAAATTGTCATCTCTGGCATTCACTCTAGATATCCTTAAACCTTGGCCTTCAATGACATTTTTAAAATATATGACATGGATGCATACTACTGCCATGTAAAAAATTATTTCTATAGCAGGATTGCATATATAACATAGTATCAATGTTACCATCTTGTTCCACCTTAATCAATATATCCAGAAAACTAATTTCTTTCTCAGAATGAATTGCACTAAACTTAAAGAATGTAGTTCGATTATTTATATAATTAATAAAATTTGCTAACTCTTTTTTAGTCCCATCCCAAATCATAAAACGGTCGTCCACAAACCTCCTATAAAATAAGATGTGCATTGAAAGGACTGTTAAAAACATAATCTAATTCTCAAATTAACATAATAAGATTGGTGTAGCTGTTGGCACATGATGTGCCCATAGCTACACCATCTTTTTGTAAATAATAATCCTTGTTAAACAAAAAAAATTGTTATACATTATCAATTCAACTAAAATACATAATAAATGTACTTTTTCCATACTGAAATGGCTTGTACAACACAAACATTTCTTCATCCAATCTAAGCCAATACTGTTTAGAATGACTGTAAAAAGTGACTGTACATCTAATGTAACATAATGCCATTCATTCACTCTGAAATCAGTATAAGTAAAATTATAAAGATCCTGTAAAGACTGTCTAGAATCTTGTAAAATATGAATATTGCGTTTAATGATTGGCCTTAAACTCTTCTCAACAAATACTGCCATGGCTTCAGTGCACCAATTCTGCCCTGATACTATTGGTCTCAAGGGCGGACATATAGGGTCTTTATGTAACTTAGGTAAGCACTTCATAACCGGAATTGTGGGTTTGTCCGCAAATAAAACATCATATAAATATTTATCTATCAATTTAGCTGAAAACAAATATTTTAATTCTGTTCTTTACTACATTAGTCATATTACAGACTTCAAAAAAACTAACTTGTTTATAATAATGTTCATCAGCCAACATACTTTCCATCTTATGAACATAACAATTTGAATCTATTATGACAACTGGTCCGCCTTTATCATCAGGATGAATTATAATCGCTTCATCATGCAATAAATTATAGAGGGCCTCTCTTTGCTTAACTGCCACATTGTTATAGCCTTTCTTGTTCATATTGATATAGTAATGCTTATAAATATCCTCAATACACAATTTCTCAAGTGCTTCAACTAACAGATGTATAGTTAGTACAAATAGACTAGGCCTTCTGTGTATATAATTATCATTATTATATGTCAAATATGCAGTATCATTGTACATGTGCTTAAGCATTATATTCCTAGTAAAAGTTTTTAAATTCAAAATTGGCTCTGTAATATCATTGGTTTGTGTTGCTAAGAGTATATCACTTTAAAACACAGAAGCTAGGTGAACACGACTTTTGGATGGCTATTTAAATGCCTGATTTTTTAACTTGTATTTTTATCTGATGAAGTCCTGTAGGTAACAGGACAAAAGCACTTATTATATGGTATTAAAGTAATTTATGCCGAGCCTTTTTCAATGGCTGTGGTGTTCTTTTGTGGATTCACCTGGTTTCTTGGTCCTTGTTTTTTTTGGAAGTTGGAGCCAAAAAGCAAACTGCTTATTCTCTCTGCTCTTTGTACCCATACACTGCTAAGGGTTGCCTTGGCGACAGGGTATATCATGGAAGGGAGGAGCAAGGCTTATAGGTTTGTGGCAGCAAGCAAATGAGGAACAGGCAACTCTCCATGTCAACTAAATGAAGATCAGCTGCCTCTATGTATGTATAAGTATACATTTATATACTGGACATGACCTCTAGGATGACAATAAATGTTTAAGAGGAGACTTCAGTAAGCGATGTGTGAATGACAAAGGCAGTCTGGAAGGTGCCCCTCTTCCTAGGAAAGAGATAGAAACTGTTGTCCTGCAAATAAAAAAATAAGGGAATTATCCCTTGCCTGAATGGTAAAGTATACTGAAGAGAAAAGACAGCTATTTAATTACTGGTCAAGTTTAGGTGTGGATGAATACTAAACACTGTGTTGACTGAAATGAGGCCTCATCAAAATGAACTTGGGGAAAGGGTATGTGTCCAATTATATTATGAACTGAACTTTGTAGGACTGCCATTTACAATAGCCAAGAAGTGCATTTATCACTGAGACTTTTTCTGTTACTTCCCATATTTTTATGTCATGTTCCTCCTTTTCAATAAATGTCAATTTAAACCATAAAGCTTATTCCAAAGGCTGCTTTATTATTACAAGCACAACAAATTTGTCACTGTGAATGCAGTGGACATTTCAAGTTATCTGAAAATAAAATGCTCTCCCTACCCAGAAATGAATTCAGACTTTTCTGAGTGAATGCTACTTAGCACTTGCGACTTCATAAAGTGGTACTTACTGACTAATCTGGCATACTGGCTCCTTTCAATTTGCATGAAGCTTGAGCAAGGTAATTGTAAGATAAGACTAAATACAAGTGAAACTTCTTGACTCAGGAGTTGGCAAAACTGAGCAACTGCTAACCCTTGTGCCTGTAAAGGGATTTGCTCTAACAAAAGTGAATTCTCATAGCAGTAAGAAGGAGAGCTTTAAGAAGAAAGTTTCTGTTGCTAAACATTTTTCTATGAACCTACAAAAAATTGGGTGCACTGTCCATGTATCCACTGTGTTCTACTCAAAGTGGAGTAATACCTAAGGCTTTATTGAACATCAGTAAGCCTTTAGTGAACTGATGTATATATATATATATATATATATATATATATATATATATATATATATATATATATATATATCATTTGATTGAACTGTACTTAAACTAAAAATCAAAACACACTGTGTATGGTGTTTTCTTTCTCTCCACAGGTGGTTGCACGGCTGTGTAGTTAATATATAAAATTAAGGCGAGTGTATCACATGGGATGCAGAGGTGCCTGCCCCCTGCAAAAAAAACACTATTCTGTGTTGTATTTTCTTATGCTGAATATTTTCACTAATTTGCAATTCAGTGAAATGGGTTTCAGGCAACTGGGTTTTCAGTTAAATTGGTTTTCAAATGCTTTTCATCAAATGGGTTTTCAGTCAATTGCTTTATAGTCAGATGGGTTTTCAGTCAATTAGTTTTCAGTCAAATACACCTCAGTCAATGATAGCAAACAAATATAATGACTACTAAAAGACCACATCAAGAGCAACACAGAATGCAAAAGACACCATATAACCAAAATGCTCATCTCAAAGAATTCAGACCAGGAGGTAAACTAACATTGAAAATAGTCCCTTTGAAAATCAGCAATGACCTTTTGAAATTGTAGAAAACAATAAGTGAAGTAAATTATAATAGCTGACTGGAGAAAAGAAACCAGAACAGTTATCTGCCATACTTATTTTGAAACCACATAGAAAGTGAAATTTCTGCAGTGAGTACATGTCCAGTTGGGCAATTAAGATCATATATCTATATATATGTAGTTCCCCCTCATAATCTTGAAATACTGAACTCTCAAAGCACTAATTCGAATATCTCAAATCCGTGCTTATGCATTTCCGGTACTGTATGTGAAGTGCTTGGCTGAGATGGAATTGAAGGTCAGTGAGTGTATGTGTGTGTTTTTGTACATTGTATGTGTGGGTAAGGGTATGGAGGTGTAAGTGTGAGTGTTGGATGTGTTGGTGTTTGTGTATGTGTGATGTGTATTTGTGTGTGTCTGTGTGCGAGCGAGTGTAGAATGCCATGGTGTAATTTTTTTTTCATTATGTGCGATCTCGGAGTTGGTATATATAAGTAGGGTGTGTGGGGGGAGCAGAGGGGCTTGTCCCCCTGCATTTCTGTATTGCAGGTGTGTGCCTGTGTGGTGTTTGTTTTGGTGTGTTTGTTTTGTGGTGTGCACTGTGTGTTTGGTGTTCTGGTTTCAGCTTTGTAAGTGTCGGTGTTGTGATGGTTTCAGCTTCATGGTCTTGAAATGCTGAAATTCGAGATTTCAGCAATTTGAGATTATGAAGTGAAACTATATATATATGTATAAATGGGTGTGTCTTCGTTGAAGATTGGGCGTTGAGCTGGCACCTTGGCGTTTCGTAAAAATCTACTGCCAATCATTAGCGCACCAGATTTCCACTGTGGCGACCCCCTTACCGGGAAAAAGCCGAAAGACAAATAACAACAAAATATATATATATATATATATATATATATATATATATATATATAGAGAGAGAGAGAGAGCGAGAGAGAGACATAGATTGTCATCAATAAGTGTAGTCATTGACAGGGGAAGGAGCAAGTGAAGCTGACTGAAAATCTACTTTTTGAAAAGTGACGGCTTTTTATGTTATAGATCATGGTACAGTGGGGATTGGGCAATATGCCCTTTCCCCAATACAGTGCAATCTTTGAGTTGGAATATATAATTATCAGAGAGGTGCAGCCATCCCAAAAAAACATATTGTTTTATTTATTTTTTGTTCCTTTGTGGATCATTGTTGTTTGAAGTCGATGTATTGACATTAATTTTTTTGAGACTGATGATTTGTACTGTTGATCAATCTTATTAAGTTGAATCCATGTATGGTTGACAAATGTTTCATTGGCAGAATTTGGTGGACAAATGTGCAAGATAACAAAATTCTTGGGTAGGGAAAATGCACTTTCCCCAACATTCTGATATCTCAGAGTTAGTATGTATAATTAGCATGGGGTGTAGTGGGTGCTGGGGGGTTACCCACTACAAAAAAAATGTTTTTTTTTCATGCTTATTGCAAAGTAATGTGTCAACATTCATGTTTTCTACATTTGGTAGTCAGTTTTGCAAACACTAACACTTGAGTCTGTTAATAAAATTAAGTAAACATATGTATTCAAATATGACACATGGCCATATTTCCATGGCCATGGAAAAGACTTATCATAGAATTAATCAAGCATAACAGAGAGAACCTCCAAACACTGGACCCTTGTCAGTTTGGATTCAACAAGGGTATATCATGCTCACTCAACCTGGTAGATGTTTTTGTAAAGGTCACCAAAGCAATGGATGAATGCAAAAATCGTACACCCCACATAACTCAACCTGACCAAAGTCTTTGACATAATTCCCCAGTGAGACATAGCAGAAAAGCTAAATAAACTGAGAATAAACATCAGTATCACCTACTGTGTTGCAAACTGGTTCAAAGATGGAATCAGGAAATTAAAATAGGGGAAGTTACCTCCACAAAGAGATGAGTCACCAATGGAGTCCCAAGGGTTCTGTACTGGAACTTCTCCTGTGTGGCATCTGCTTTTCTGAAGTAAAGACCAATAACAAAGGGCTACAGCTGACCAAGTCTGCAGATGACTGCAAGCTAGGAGCAGACATTGAATTTCCAAATGACTTGCCCATCTTGCAGGAAGGCTTGCCCCAAATAAGGCATCTATATTACCTGATCGAATGTTTAGGTTAGCGAATACCTAAACGTTGACCGGGTAATATCGAAAAATTAAAATAGTGAATGGCCGATTTAATGCAGGGAATGAATTCCCTCGGATGCAAAAAAAAAAATTTTAAACCAAAATTATGTGGGGGGCTGTGCCTCCCACCCCCCCCCCCCCAAATAAATATACCAACTCCGAGATCGGTCTACACTGGGGAAAGGGGCAGAATCTGCATAACAGCCAAGGGAATTCTTTCCGTGTGTTAAATCAGCTGTTCGCGGGTTTTTGCTTTCGCTGTTACCAGATCGATGTTCAGGTAATAGGAACCCCAAATAAGGTACTGGTGCCAAAATCATGGACTGAAACTAAATGCCAAAAATGAATTATTGTTCCCCCTTGGAAGTCATCTACCCCAGGGAACTACTGCATTGACAATACATCCCTAAGAGTTGACCCAGTTGTTTGGAATTTGGGAACTTAAGATGACAGTAACCTAACTTTTGACCAGCATGTGTCTATTGGAAGAAATCCCTCTTGCATTCCACAGCTTATAAACAAAGGGATTGTGTCTAGATCTGAAGATGTCATTGCCCCCCCTTTACTCAGCCCTCATTGAATATAATGCCCCCTTTGGCATGTATTTGTCCAGACACTTGCAACAACTGAAACAACCACAGTGATACCTTACTAAAAAGATATAAGGTCTAAACATGTCCTACATGAACCGAATCAAAACTCAGTCACTATACTCAATATCCTATAGACTGCTAAAGTGACCTGTGTCTAGCATACAAGGCGTCCTCCAATTCATTACTGATTCATTTACTGCACATCAGCAAGTCAAATATCAGTAGAAATACCCAGTCTATGGATCTAAACCTCTTCTACAACACCAACAGAACAATTTAGAAGGGCAGGTATAGCTTGCAGAGGATACTGCTGCTGTGGAATAGCCTTGCCATCCACATAAAACAAATTTCATCCCTGTCCATATTCAAGTACAATTTAGATCTACAGATGGGAAACAGAACGTTTATCAGAACTTCCTCATGTACTGCTAATGGATAGAGGCAGCTCCTAAATGTTTTCTCATGCATGGGTCACCTCAAATTATCTATGGTATGATCCCAGTTATTTCTGTTAGGGGTAATATATAATTATCGACCCTGATATGAGTAAGGCCAAATTATAACCAAATGGGATATGTAATTTTGAGCACAAAAAGGAAATTGTCTAGGCTTAAAATGTCCTAGAAGGGCAGCTAGCCTATGAACCTATAACTCTTACACTCTATTATTTTCCCTGGTAGTAGATCCAAATAATGTAACCAAGTGGAGGTATGAAGCCACAGCTTGTTAACCAGTTGTAAATAATATCCCTCCTCTAAGATAATAAAGAACAATAATAAATGTATATATTAAAGACCAGTGTCAACAGCTTAAAAAGCAAATAAACTTTATTTAAGCAATGAAGTGGCAGTGCAATTACAGGTAAAATATGCAAAGGATGAGAAAATGCATATGGAAGCTATTTAAAAACACAGTACTGTTTAAATAAAACCTCTAGCTAACTTAGCTAATACATCTAAATGATATAACGTAAAGAGTGCTGAAGTGTAGAAGAAAACAGACAGAAATTGCAGGTAGAAAACTTACAGAAAAGTGTTTCCATGCAAATACAAGACAAGAGAAGACAAAACAAAGACCAGGTCAAATATTTATATACTTTTCCAGGCCATTCTTCTGTTATTCTCCCTAGACACCATGGCATTATATGCCTAAATTCAGTGCATGCATTATTTCTTAGGTGTTTGCTTTCCCCACAGCAAAAGTGACTAAACCAGTTTTGTCATCTGTAAAGGACAATGGCTTAATTACACTAACCTAGAGACAACAGAGATCACTAATACACATAATGTCAACATATATCTATTAACTGTCTGTATTTAGTGACTTTCTTTTCACAGCTCTCAGCTACTTCTTTGAACTAACAAAGGAGATAAAGAGATTATCCTCCAGATTTACTAATCTTCCATGCAGGACTAGTCTAGTCCTGCACGGGAATGGCCGCTTAGGAGCAGGATGGCAGCGCGCCATGCATAGTAATGAAGGTGCACCGCCTGATCCCACAGACTTACACAGAGCGTGTACGAGTGCAAGGGGCATGTCTGAGAGCAGAAACCACAGAATAAACATGCCCCTGCAATGTTGAACAGCATAAAGTGGAAATAAATGAGCGATACTGCTCATACATGTCCACATATCCCCACCAACAGTCCCCCATGTGTACAACAGCAACAAGATATGAAGATGAAAAGAAGAAACCCCTGTATTGTTGTCTAAAGCTCCAAGTACAGCTAACCGTAGGTGCGCGGGTGTGCCCATTGCTCAGCCATGGTGAAAGCAGCCTAAAAGGCTGAAGAGGATAACAAGGACGATATATGCAAATGAAGCATGTCAGCAATAGTGTAGTGGGCAGAGCATTCGCCTAACAAGCAGGCATTCTCAGTTCGAGTCCCAGTGCAGCACAGTCTATTTTACATGGCAAAGCATGGTATAAGTAATACTTGTAATGCAAAACCTACTAAATAACATACATTTTTATGAACAGGAGTACTGCAGGAAATGCACATAGGGCCAGTGTCAGTATCATAATGAATAAGGCAGCAGTAAGCAGGCGTAAGCACAGATAAGCAGTAGTAAGCATATGTAAGCACTAGTAAGCATGTGCAAGTGTATTTGCATGGGGTTAAGCAATGCCGACACAGATTAAGCAAAGGAGAAGCTAAATGGTTGTAAGACACCATGACCGGAAGTTAGCAGTGCTTACCTCCGTGCAAACCCGCTTACAACTGCTTGAAAGTGCCTTAAGCATACCGTATCCAATGGCCGGTGTTTTGCCAAGCAACAAAACAAACAGCTTCTGCAAGGCTGGAACCCAGGACTATGTACACCGTACACAAAATGATTTACCACTAAGCCATTCCAGATATGCAGAAATCGTATGTTGTCAGAAACATAACCCCGACCCAGTCATACAACAGTACAGAGAATGTATACCTACAGCTAGATGTGCATGTATGTGCAAATATATTGCTATCTAAATGGATACAACATATCTATAGATGTAGTCATATATATATATATATATATATATATATATATATATATATATATATATATATATATATATATATGTAAATATCCAGAGATATATACATATATATTACACATACATATGTCAACATCTATATGTCAACATATACACATCTAGTTACATATATGTATGCAGATATATGTCTCCGTAGGTATATACGGACATAGTTAGAAATATGTAAGCAAATATATATACACACAGAGGTATATATGGCCAGACATCTGTAGATAGCAATGGTAGATGAACAGAAACTGTCCACATGCACCATTAATGGGCCTGAGAGGCCCCAAACAATATACATCACGTATGAATTGGCATACTCCCCGCCCAGCCAAACACGTTCGCCCTGCAATGCACCACCAAGCTCATTGTATTTTACATCTGTCATTTAAATAGGGAACTAAATTAGCCCTGTTATGTCTCACATGTTGATATCACATACCCCTCTCCCCCACCCACTAGGCAGGCCGAGCAGTACAGGCCCATCCAACCCAGGCCATCGACAACCCATACATGCATACCCCACAGTTCTGCTTCCCCCCACCCGCAGCACACACACAGCCACCATCCCTGCCCTGGTTACTGGCCTGTAGCTACCACACCACCACACATTGCCGCCCCACCCCCATCGGGACGCATCCCGTATGATGTCCTGACCCAAGTATCCTAGGTGTGGCACACACCGTAGTCCATGCACATAGCCATGGGTACCTATGTAACTCTGGGTGTAGACAAAGGTTGAATACCCAATGTTCGGGTTGTCCCACATGGGACAAATGTATTCCTGGTACTAACAATATATTTCACGTGTGACTCTGTGTACACTAACGGATTTAGTTGTAGGTATTGCAAAGCATACATGGTACACAAGGTTGACCGGTATGCACACAAAACACAGTATCCAGCAATACCAGTCAACATTACAAGATATGTAGCTAAATATGTAGAGGTATGTGTGTGTGTATATATACCCATAACTAAATAGATATATACCTCTCCCTCTCTGTAGTACAAATGTATACATACATAGACAGAAATATATATAAATACCCACATATAGATATATACATATGCAGACACCCATACAGCCACATGTCGTTAGATATATATACAGCAATAAATATATATATATATATATATATATATATATATATATATATATATATATATATATATATATATATAGACATATACATATATATATATATATATTGTGTGTGTGTGTGTGTGTGTGTGTGTGTGTGTGTGTGTGTGTGTGTGTGTGTGTGTGTGTGTGTGTGTATATATATGTGTGTGTGTGTGTGTGTGTGTGTGTGTGTGTGTGTGTGTGTGTGTGTGTGTGTGTGTGTGTGTGTGTGTAGATATACACAGATATATAGCTATGATATGATACAGCACTTAAGAATGACATATGTTCACAGGCGGTGCCAATGGGGGGGTGAGGGACCCAATCAACAAACGTGTAACATGTAGCAATAACCCCCCCCCAGCCAGACAGGGGAAACATACAAGCAAGCACACAAACAATGTAAACAATCCACTGCTCCCCAGACCACAGGCAGGGTACAACCAGAGGGGGGGGAAACAGTGGATCTGCTAAGTCTAATCTTGGAACAGAGACAGCAGCGTCCCTTGCAGGACACCCCAAAAATTGTCTTGTAATAGGAGGACGCCCGTGCGATGACCTTTTAAAAAGGGTCATATACGTACCTGGACTAAAAGGGTGGGAAAGCCTGATGACCCATGGGTCGAGACAACATATGAGATGGGTCCTGTGAAGTGGAGAGTGGGCAGTGTGTAGTGGTGTGTTTAGACCTGACCTGCACCCAGAGTAAGGGTGAGTGCTGTAGAGGAGGTGCGGGGGGGGACTATGGGTATGTAATTATGGGTCTAGGCATACAGATGTTGGCTGGAGTGGTTCTATTTGGACCACCCCAGGGATGTAAGCAATAGTGTTCATTGGGCAGAGATGCTGCCCAGTGAGCAGCCACTCCCGGTACAAGTCGCATTGCAGCAGTCTATTTTACATGGCAAAGTACAGTATAACCAGATGTATTGTTGCAAATCCCACTAAATAACACCAAAGAACACATGGTCGCAACAACCCACTGTAGGCATGTACATCGAACTAATTGGCATCACAAGGAATTATTGTTGCCCCCACCCCCACCCAGGGGTGTGAGTGTCCAAACCTACCTCCAAATGCAGTGTATATACACAGCTGTTGCTGTAGAAGAAATGGCCACCTGCGGACCTTCCCGTCAGCCTACCTGCACATCCCCGGACATTTCCCCTACTATCTGCCTCTCTGTGTGCCCCATTAACACCACTTACCTATCGATCCCTGTTTCATTACTATTACTGTTCACAGTCACAAGTAGGTGACACCCACTTCCCCAACTATATTGGCAGAATCTGGAACTCCCTACCCACATGTATTACCTCAGCTGTCCCACATGACACATGTAAATAACACATGAAGGAACACCTCAAGCACACCTGGAGCAGTACATGCTCACCACCTGGTGAATCCCCCCCCCCCAACTAACACTCTATACCTCTACACCAACTAGTGAAACCGACACCTCCTGTCCTGTCCAAATACAAATCACAACATCCTGCATACCTTTCCTATTCCTCCACCACCAATCATTCCAATGGTCGACTATACAGTTACAATGTCCCCCCCTCTACTGACCTACCTACTCCTTCATTACTCACTTCTACTCTAACATACAGGTATGGCATAACTAAACCTAACCTGAATACCTGAGTGTAACCTATCCAGAACTGTTAAACTGGAATCTCAGTTCACCTTAAACTGACCTATGTCAACAGTCATACCTGACATGTAAACCTGACCTAAGCATGTTTCATACCGACATGTTAATGTGACACTACACTTCCTCTACAGTGCCTTTGGCCTTCTGTAGCCAACAGCTCTCATCGTGCCCAGTAACCAAATAATCTGCACTCCCAGGTTCCAACCCCCCAGCCTGCACACTATAGTCTAATTAAGTTACCACTGAGGCATGGCAGGTACACATTCAGCTGCTGTTATCACAAACATAACATCCAGCACAGTCATTCAACAATATAGGAAATGTATGTAAGTATGTAGATTAATACCAGCAAACATGTGCACATCTCTCAATCGCAGTATTTTGAGCAGTCTAGGTGTATCAATGAACAGTGCCTGTCCAAACATACTGTGAGAACAGTAGTCTTGCATAATACTGAAGAGAAGAATGAATAACGGTGTACGCCATGGGGGCATGTGGGCATGCTTCATGCACAGAATGTCACACCTGGGGCATTGGTTCCACAAGACCAGGAGATGAGGTTAGCTCAGTGTGTGAGCAAACCACTGCTTCTCGAACCCCTGGAAGGATGCTACCAGTGGGAGAAACAGTGTAGACCAGCAAAGTCTACACATGACACAACAACAGGTCCATCCCTGGCAGGACAAACCAAACCTTGTAGGTCACATAGGTGTTTCCACCAGTATCGTAGGAGGATCAAGTGAAGGCTCGAACGTACATGGACTAAACGGATGAAGAGCCTGCAGAAGCTTGGGTTGAGACAGTATAATGGAGGAGTACCAACACGTGCAGAGGGGGAAATGTGTGGAGGTGTGGTATGGCTGGGCTAGCAACTGGGGAATGGATGTATGCTGTGTACGTGCAGCTTGGGGGCTGGTGGAAGGAAACATGGGTATTAAAATATGGTAGAAATATGCAAATTAAGAAGAACAGCAATAGTTTAGTGGGTAGAGCATCCGACCAATGAGCAGGCATTCCTGGTTTGGGTCCCACTGTAGCACAGTCTATTTTACATGGCAAAGCATGTTATAAACAATATTTTTGTTGCAAGACCCACTAAATAGCTGAAATATATACTGGAGTACCACAAGATATGCACATGTGACATATCAGTGTCAAACAGAATAAGGTACTAGTAAGCAGGTCTAAGCACAAATAGGCAATAGTAGGCATATGTACACACTAGTAAGCGGGCATAAGGCCTTACAACTGGTTTAGAGTGCCTTAATCACTCTGTATCCAATGGGCCTTTATCAGCCCAGCAACAAAATAAACAGCCATGCAGGTCACAAACCCAGGACCCCATACACCATAGCCCCAGTAGCTATCCACCAAGCTATAACAGACATACAGAAGAATGGGGTAGTAGTAAACATGTCCTCACCATAGTATAACCAAACTGAACCTGTGAAAGGCATCAGTATACAGTCATATGTGCCATAACTGACTACAGAACATACATATGTGAACTGGAGTACAGCAGTAAGTCCGGATGTGAGGTGTTAATGTAATAAAGTGCAGAAGTTCCCAGGACCCCAGACAGTGTCCGTACGCATGTGTCGAGGATACATGACACATATAAAACAAGTTGCAAAGGGGAAATCAATGCCAAAGGGCAATTACCATGCAAATCTAATAATATGCACTGCTAAGCATAGCACAGCACTAGATCCCAGACTACTGGCAGGATACTACCAATGGGAGAAACAGTGTCACCCTGCTAAGTCTACTCTTAAACAAACACACGTCCGTCCCTGGCAGGACGACCCCAAACATCTGCCACAATGAGTCCTTGGGGTAACATACCATGCCTACAAAGTATGCACAGATGGTAACTTATGTTCATGGACTACATGTGTGGGAAGCCAGAAGATCCATGAGTTGAGACAACATACGTGAAGGGTCCCGAGAAGAGGAGAGTGGGCAATGTGTAATGGTGTGGTTAGATTAGGCTGGAACCTGTAGGAAGGATGACTGATGTGGAGGGTGAAGGGGACTGGGGCAGGGAATGATGGGTACAACATTATGGACCAAGGCGTGCCATGGTTAGATGAACCTGTTCTAATGGGACTGGCCCGTGGATGTCAGAGAGAAAGAAGTGGGGGGACACAGGGAAGGTACTGGGACATACCATTTCCCATGGCAAACCACGTTATGGGTAATATGTATGTTGCATAAACCACGGAATAACATATATACATGAACTGGAGTACTGCAGGAAATGCACATGTGAGGTGTAGGTATCATAATGCATACAGCAGTAGTTAGGTTAAGCAGCACTAAGCTTCTGTAAGCATAAGTCAGCACTAGTTAGAGAGTTTACGTTTCCAGGCTCAGCAAATCTGATACTAATTATCGGTAGGCATATGTAACCAGAGGTCTGTGTTTGGTGACGGTGAGCCCTGTGTACACAAAGTAAGCAATGTCAAGGCTAACCTGGTGTAACTGGCTTTTTCCTGCAGTTGGTGATGCATACCATCGCACAAACACGCTCACGACTGCTTACAAGTGCCTTAATCACCCTGCATCTCACTGCCCTTGTTCAACTCTGCAACATAATTGACAGC
Organism: Protopterus annectens; assembly: GCF_019279795.1. NCBI lineage: Eukaryota > Metazoa > Chordata > Ceratodontiformes > Protopteridae > Protopterus > Protopterus annectens. The sequence continues at coordinate 215,639,198 of NC_056749.1, read as the reverse complement.
CACTGCACGGCCTGACCCCAGGACACTGTATACCACAATCACAGTGAACTAACACTAAACCATGTAGGATATACAGACATCCCATGTATTCCCAGATATATCATGCTGCACAGTCAGTCTGCATAAGGGGAATTGTACTAATATCACAACACTCAACCTCTTATTGCAAACATTGTGGACACAGTGTGACAATTGTGGGGTACATATCTAGACACATGAAATATTGTACATATACATGTAAATCATTGCTAGTTAAACAGTGATCTGTTGTAATACACATAGTCTGAACAACATGATGTCTGCAACTGTAATGTATCGGCATTCCTAACTGACCACATGCCTGACATCATCCATGTCAAGTGGCCAGATGAATGTGGGGCAGGCCAATATTGTGAGCCAGTCATGCATGAACATATGGACTGTCACAGATCTGTAAATGTAGTGAGATACACAGGTACATATAAATGTCTGACTCACACATACATCATATCACATCAATGGTATGTAAGTGGGTGGATACATATGTCCACATATATTTAGATATAAATGTAGATATACATACATATATATATATATATATATATATATATATATATATATATATATATATATATATATATAATAACAACCGGAACCCCCACCACAAATAACTGACCTTATGCACAGTTGATGGGGGTGGGGGCTCAGATGAGGGGAACCTGGTGATGACTGTTATGTTCCCCCCACCACAGCTGTAACAGATATGATGTGCAATGCAATATCCAGCACATGCAGTTCTTGACCCCAGGACCCTCCGCAACACAGCTACAATGGTCTAACAGTAGGCCACTACAGCTGTAGAAAGTAAGGCCGATATCCAAAACATATCAACGAGTCCAGTCATGCAACTGTACAGAGACTGTATACCATCATCTAGATGTATCTGTGTGTAAATATATTACTATGTAGACTGCTACAACATATCTGTATATGTGTTTGTGTAGATATATATATATATATATATATATATATATATATATATATATATATATATATATATATATATATATATATATATATATATATATATATATATATATATATATATATATATATATATATATATATATATATATATAGCTTTATAACACTATATACATAGATATTACTATCTATGGACATATATACATGCTAATGGCTACATCGACACATATATGTGTCTACACCTATATGTCTACAGCACGTTACATATGTGTATGCAGATATACAGCTATGTAGGTATATACAGACATAGTTGCATATATGTCAGCAGATATCGGTACATATGGCCATACATCTGTAGAGAGCAATGGCAGATTAACGAACACACATATATCCCCATGTGCCATTACTGGGGTTGAGAGGCCCCACACATTATACGTCTTGTACAAGTAGGCACCCCCCCCCAACCAAACACTTCCGGCTCGCAATACAATACCAAGTGTTGCAGATCCCGTAACAAGGACATGACACGACATGGGCACAGGAAGATGAGAGTACAAGATCCCACCTGTATGATGTCAGGCTGGTATTGTTGACATATCATCATAGGTAATGTAAAGTGTGGTAGCCAAAAACATCCCCAGTATACAGATACACAATCACAGATATGCAGATACATACATACATGTGTACATATATATATATATATATATATATATATATATATATATATATATATATATAAATTGGAACCTGTGCACTGAGAGAGAGCCTTACAAGACTATCTGCAAATATATAGAGCTGAGTATATTTTTCTGTATTATTCTGTATTATAGAGCTAAATTGTTGCTTAGATATCTGTTGTCTTACTGTTCTGCAAATATACAGAGATCAGTATATATTTTTCTGGTTTTATAATTTGTACTGTGATTCCTCACATCTCTGTTGAAACTGTAAATTTGGTGGCTTTTGCAGTGCCCGCCCCACTGTAGATTTGATCTAGGACACTCCCCCAGTCCCATCTTTTTACCGCATTCTACCTAATAAACCCTTTCTGCACTTGCTTTTAGTCCTTTTTAATTTAATTACATTTTTTCAAACTGTGTGTGGACTAATATTGCTACATACTCAAGTGTGCCAGCTTGTGCTGCATGTGAATTGTTTTTACTACTGTTTTTGCTACTTTTCTGAAAAAAAAAATTGTAAGCCTGTTTCCTACCTTTCCTGTAATTAGCCTGTTTCCTACCTTTCCTGTAATTAGTGTTCCAGATACAGATTTGCCCCCCAAGCCTTTCTGTGTTGGAGGGAAGCCTTCTAGCTTATCAGTGGGAGTGGTAAGCATTAGGTAACCTGTCTACCACATAAGGAGTGGTTCTGGCCCAGAATTTGTAGTTATTGGCCATTTGGGCGGTCTTCCATCTCTCTCAACTTTCTGATTTGAAGGCCTGCATTTGCACTTGTTTCTGTCCTGTAACTCCTGGACCCATCTCATTTGCTCACTCAAAAAAAAAAAATGTTATCTGCTTTTATTGTATTTGTGTTTCTTTCTACTTTATTTTGCTTTTGCGTCATCTTACTAGTACTTAATTGTATTTATTACTGCTTGGTGTAACTCATTCTAAGCCTTTTAGTTTAAGCACTTGGGCTTCAAACCAGTTGTTTTACATTAAGCAGGTTTGTGGTCTGCACTGTAGTGGCAGAACAGGTAGCTTACATCCTTCTAAGTTGGGAACTGCTGATTGAGGGCTCAGTGTCTGTTATCCTAAAAGTGTATTAATTCTGGTTTAAGCACTTGGGCTTCAGGCCAGTTATTTTACATTAAGAGGGTTCATGGTCTGCACACTTGTGGGAGGAGAGGCTGGACTCTGCCCTTCTGAGCTGGGAATTTCTGGTTAAAGGCTTATAGTGCCTGCATATTTGAACTGCTTCTTACTGAAATTGGTACACCTTGTTTGTTGTAGCATAGACTAGATCCAGGCCTGCTGAATCTAGCTTTGTTTGTATAACTTGAGCACTAATCCAGGCATTCTTTAAAATATTCAATTGTATTTATTACTGCTTGGTGGCGTGGTGCAGTGTGGGTGTGTGCAAGCATAGCGCCGCTCACAGCAAGAGGTTCTCGATCCGATCCTCTCTCGGGGGTGCCTCTGTCTGGAGTCCCTCCTGTCTCCTGGTGTGGTTGTTTCCTCCGGTGCTCCGGTTTCCCCACATCGGCCTGCGTGTGTGTGTGTGTGTGTGTGTGGTGGAAGGTTGGTGGCTGGGGCTGCTGGCAACTCGACTAAAAAACTCTCTACTGCCATTCAATGCGGACAAGGTGGCTGTGGGTGGCTCCCCGCGACGGAAAAAGCCGAAAGAAGAAGAAGAAGAAGATTTATTACTGCTTGGTAGTAACTTGATTAAAGTGTAGCTATCATTCTAAGTCTTTTGGATTAAGCACTTGGGCTTCAGACCAGTTGTTTTACATTAGGAAGGTTTGTGGCCTGCACTGTGGTGGCAGAACAGGTAGCTTACATCCTTCTAAGTTGGGAACTGCTGATTGAGGGCTCAGTGTCTGTTATTCTAAAAGTGTATTAGTTCTGGTTTAAGCTCTTGGGCTTCAGGACAGTTATTTTACATTAAGAAGGTTCATGGTCTGCACTTTTGTGGGAGGAGAGGCTGGACTCTGCCCTTCTGAGCTGGGAATTTCTGGTTAAAGGCTTATAGTGCCTGCATATTTGAACTGTTTCTTACTGAAATTGGTACACCTTGTTTGCTGTAGCATAGACTAGATCCAGGCCTGCTGAATCTAACTTTGTTTGTATGCTTGTTGTTTGTTTGCTTATTTCCCTGAAACGCTAATTCCAGCTAAAATGTGGCTTTTCAGCATTTCTGTGGATCCCTAGTGATATCTGCATTGCTTACTGTACTTATTTCCTTGTTTCACTTGAAAGAAAGTTACTGTTTGTCATTTTTGCATTTAAGTTACATGTAACACATTGCATTTAAGTTACCTGGCACTTGCTCACTAAAGCAATGATATAAGTCAGCACTAAAAAATTAAAAGCACTACACCCTCACAAACTCCCCTTGAGTACCTTGTTCCCCATCGGCCCTTTTTTCCAATTATAAAGGAATTCCCAATACTATTCTAGCATGTCCAAAGGTCAGTTGTCAATCTCCTCTCTGGTCCAGCTGGTAAATCTGGGAATCTTGAGGCAATGATACAACTGCCTCATGTACACAGACAACCCTCTCCTCCTCCCAACAAATTCTAACACATGTGAGAGATGCAACCATATAGCCAAACTGGAGGCTAAGCTCTCTCAACTTAGTACTGGTGTAACCAGTCAGGAGGAGAAAGAAACCACACTCACTACAATTCCAGTCTCACATAGACCTACCACGACAGCAAACCAAACACATAAACACACAAAAGCATACTCGGAGGCTCTAAATAAAAATCTGCCTAAGCAGCAGAGACCTCCAAAGCAGACACCCAAGCAACTGCTGCCCCAAATCAAAACACATGCAACACATAGCTCACAAAGCTAGTGTGCTGAATAGTCACAGCCCTTAAGGCTAAACAACACACCTGATACACTTGTAATAGGTGACTCTATCGTCAGGCACACTGACGTCCCACTCACCAGGCTGAACAAGGAGAAGGTCATTGTGAGCTGCCTGTCGGGCGCTAGGATCTACCACATAACACAAGCACTCAGGTCACTCCAAGGCAAATACAAATATGACTCGGTCATTGTCCATGCTGGTGTGAATGACCTGAGATGTACCTCCCTGGACTACATGAAAAGAGACATAGAGGAGCTCTCTGAGCATGTAGCCCAGACCGGTATGACCCTGACCTTGAGTAGCATCTTACCCTCACCAAGAATGATGCCACAATATGAAGACAAGATGATCAATTTCAACAATTGTCTTAAGTATTGGTGTCATTCAAAGGGGATCCAATGCCTGTCAGCCTGGGATGACATGCTCGACAAGCCATGTTTCTTCGCTAGGGACGGCTTGCATCTGTCACCCCTGGGCTTTTGGATATTGGCAAAGGCTCTTGCTTTCCCCATAGTGCATTTTTTAGGCAAGGCTCAAAAGACAAACCCACCTCCATAGGTATCACAAGGGATAAGAAACTAAGAGTAATGCTTCTCAACGCCAGAAGTCTAAACCTCAGTATGCATGCACTTGAAACTCTCCTAAGCATGGAGACCATTGATATCTCTGCAGTAACAGAAACCTGGTTCAAGGCTCCCGAGAGCACCCCAGCACTACCAGGTTATACCTCATACCATGCTTTTTGGCCCCAAAACTTGGACCGAACCACAAAAGGAGGGGGAGTATCAATATTAGTCAAAGATACCCACACCCCCAGGTTGATGGCACAGCACAAAGCATCAGAGACTATCCATGTGCAACTAACAGTAGGTAAAACTGCCTTTCAGTTTATAGCCTGCTACAGACCACCCTCCCAAACCCAGGAACCCCATTCGGCCTTCCTGAGAACACTGGAAAATATGAAGATCTCTCCAAACACCATTATATTGGGCGACTTCAACTACCCAAACATAAACTGGGAGCATTACTCTAGCTCCAACACCCTAGCCCAAAGCTTCCTAGAATTTATAAACTCAAATGCTATGGAACAACTTGTTACCACTCCCACAAGAGGGGAAAACATACTGGACCTGATCATCACCAACATGGGGACTCTATGCTCCAGACTAGATGTGTATCCCTCACTGATAAGATCAGACCATAAACTAATCTCACAGGATATTCACATCCCGACCCCATCCCCTGCCCAGAAAACCACAGTGAAAAACTTCTCTAAAGCAAATTTCACACTTCTCAAACTGAGGTGGAATCCTTCAAAGCCCCCGAGCCTGTGGAAAATATGGCCCAGACCACAGAATCCTTTATAAACGCATTCTATGAACACACTCAGGAATGCATGGATCATGCAATCCCAAATAAAACCAAGACCCAATCCTCCAAAGGCAGACGCCCTGTCTGGTGGACCCCAGCCATAAACAAACTATACAATAGAAGGAGGAAGCTACTACATGATAGAGCAAAATCCCAAAAAGGGAAGGCATCTCTGATCAGTATTAGCAAAAAACTACGGGCACTCATAAAATCATCTAAGGCCAGCTTCGAGAGAAAAATTGCACAGGACACTAAGGATAATCACAAGGCTTTCTTTAGTTATGTTAGGAACCTGGGTGGGAATTCCCAGATATGCTCAGAATTAGTCCAAAATGACAAAAAATACATCGAACCCACAGACATTGCCAACATCCTAGCTGACAGGTTCAGTGCAAACTTCTCCCCCCCTCCCCACCAAAATGGCAAATATCTATCCCAGCAGAGTGCTGCCCCCCTGACATCTCAGATGCTTAGTTTAGAGCCACCCTCTCCAAAGCAAAAAACACAGCATCAATGGGACCAGACAGTGTCCCGGGCTGCATCCTACATGAACTCCAAGAAGAGCTAAACTCAAACACAAAACTACTGTTCAATCTCAGCCTTACTACAGGATATGTACCCAAAGAGTGGCGTACAGCAACAGTGGTCCCTCTCCACATAGGCAGTGCCTCAACGGATCCTGGAAACTATCGCCCCATAAGCCTGACTAGCTTGGTCTGCAAAGCTATGGAAAGGATCATCATGGACCTCATAAATAAAGATATTGGGGACCTACAGACACTGGATCCTACCCAGTTCGGCTTTGTTAAGGGCAGATCCTGACTCTTAAACCTGGTTGATTTCTTTGAAACAGTCACCAAGGCCATTGATGAGGGGAAGGTGGTCCACACAGCCTACCTGGACCTCGCAAAAGCCTTCGATACAATACCCCACTTGGGCATTATAGATAAGCTCACCAGCTTAAATATAAACCCCTGTGTCACTAGATGGGTTGCAAACTGGCTCAAGGACAGAACCCACATGGTTAGAATTGTTGGAGCCATGTCAGACTCCAAACCAGTTACAAGTGGCATCCCACAAGGCTCAGTCCTGGGACCTCTCTTGTTCGGTATATATTTCTCGGAGGCACAAGCCAACATGGAAGGACTGTGGCTGACCAAGTTTGCAGATGACTGCAAACTGGGCGCCATAATCAACTCTCCAGCCGACACAAGCATCCTCCAAAAGGGCCTCATAGAAACAGACAACTGGTGCCAGAGCCATGGCCTCAAGCTAAACGCCAAAAAGTGTATAGTTATCCCCTTTGGCAAAAACAAAGTGCCCACAAATTACCACATAGGTGGTAATCCATTAAGTACAGAAGAAGTAATAAGGGACCTGGGGACCCAAGTTGATAGCAATCTCTCATTTGACAACCACGTGGCCAAAGTGGTTAGAAAAACATTTTATATAGCCCACCTAATCATGAAGGGATTCACATCTAGATCAGGGAAGGTCATCGTGCCTCATCCCTCATCAGGCCCATAATTGAGTACAATGCCCCTTTTGGGATGTACCTTACCAGACACCTGCAGCAATTGGAAAGACCCCAAAAGTACCTCACCAAGAGGATCAAAGGGCTCAAACAGATGCCATATGCTGCCCGGTTAAAGAAACTCCAGCTTTACTCAGTGGCATACCGCCTGCTCAGAGGCGATCTGTGCCTGACATATAAAACCATGTCCAACCCGGAATTAATGGACATGCTGCACCTCAGAAAATCCAAATCCCATCGAGCTACGTGCTCGAGAGACTTGAACCTCAGCACTGAAATAAATAGGACATGCTGGAGGGACAGATTCATAACCCAGAGGCTCCCTTCACTCTGGAATAAAATCCCAGTCCAGGTTAGGCAGAGTCCCTCATTGACTCTCTTCAAGAGGAATCTTGATGAGTGGATGGGAGATCATAGGTTTACCCCAGGTATCAGTTCTGTGTCACTGTTAGACAGAGGCACAGTATACTAACCTCGAAAAAGGGCATAGCAAAATTCATTTAAAATGGGTGGCAAAAGCCAAACACACTCTGGCTAGGCTTATAAATGCCCTAGGGCAGATAGCCTAGTATGAACCTATGAACCTAGATATATATATATATATATATATATATATATATATATATATATATATATATATATATATATACATATATATGGATATACATGTGACTACACATACACACGTGGATATATGTACAGTAGGATACATATGTAGTTGGTGCACACAATGTGGAACAGCCACTATACCTGCAGCTAACCCCTGAACAACTGGACACTGTATGAGCCACCCATACAAATGATGACCATTGCCTGCAACATATACCCACAGAGAGGTCATTGGGTGAACTCCACGCACAGGTTTGCAGAAATGGAATACCTTTCATTGTGCACCATGACAGCTCTATATGCCATGTCATATAGCTGTTCAGTCAGTGACATCCATATAAACAGAGGAATGCAACCGTGAAACAGTTTTACTAATGCAGTATTATGGAAAGCTTCACAACCATCGCTGTCCAGGCCAAGTCCTTAGATCTGTACAGTAGTGAGGACTGACTGGGCCACAGGATACCAAACGATCAACAGTGTGTAATGCAGGTGTATAGTTCAGCAACCGCTATCTGCACTCTGTGCAACAGCAGTGGGAGGTAAAGACGTCATATGACCACATGGGATTGTAACTGTGACATAACAAGGCATAACGGACACCATCAAATGCACATTGACAAACAGAACAGTCCATCTGGCAGGTGGCAGTAGGCTTGCAGTAACCGAATATATGCACATGCTGTACATATAGGTGAAGTATATGGTACTTTACATCCAAATACCTTATGGCAGCTCACCCCTGATACCCCCACATATTTAACAGCTTAGGTCATCTATGGTGCCCCCCACACTCAATACTACAGGGCCATATACCACTGCTATCTACAGTGGCCTCTGGAGTGCATAAGAGCATACACGTATTGTGTAGGTGATGTTCACACATATATGGCCCCAGCCCCACCATATATTTGGGGGATACAACAGACATGGACTGATGGCAGCAATGGCAGTGTGATATACTCACAGCCCATTACAGAATATTCCCCCTACAGCATGTCATATGTGCAAAGCTTGATATGTAGGTCATGTACTGATAGCACTCCACACACACACTGCCAGTGGGATATCAGACACAGGACCTGTGTGGTGGACAGATGACACATGTTAGGCACACATCTGGCCACCTAGAGGATGGGCCCACAGTTGAGGGCTATGCAGACCGACATCATTCCAAGGTAAAGTAGTATGTACACACGCACACTGTAACACCAGTACTATACAAAGCATAACACAGCTCTACTCACACTCTGTCTGTAGTCCCTGAACCTCCTACACATATGTAACTGCCATGAGTGTGCCGGTTCTCCTCTAGAAATTATTGCTACCTGCTGTCTGTAACACTGATGCCCACACACACACACGTAGGACTGTACAAACATCCACAGAATGTCCAGGTTATGTCAGCAAATATAACTCCTACTGTACATAATATGCGGGGAGGTCTGATATCTCACTGGCTTGTTAGCAGATATGATGACACTAATTATGGTGTACAGCACATATGCACCATGTCATGCACGACATATGTACACAGATTGGCAGAGTTGTGGCTGGCAGCACATACACAGGGCCAATAATGACATGTTGCTGTGATAACCTCATACATGTACCATTGTAACAGGGTTTGTGGCAACATATGTCTTATGAGGGATAAGATGCCGGAACTGTCATGGCTTTTTTATTATTATTATTTATTTATTTATTTTACATTTGTTAACCGGGATGGTCCGACTGGATACATGTCCTTTTTCAGCGGAGGCCTGGGGAGAAAAGCTCCAACAGAGTTACATTGATAATTAGGTACAGTAAATGAGCTGAAAGAACTTAACAAAAACATAGGCTATTTACATACAAGTACAAGACTGCCATTACTATTTCTGAGATTACTACAAATGTAACATTAATAACATATTAGCAAGTACGGTAGGCAGTGTAATGACATAGAGTTAGACAGGATACATATTTCTTTATCACAGTATACAAAGTACTTATCATCTTAGCTAGTTGTTTATGTTTTAGTTAATGGCACAGAGCTAGTCTGGGTTTGAGCAAGGACATAGCCAGTGTGACTTGAAGTGGAGTTTTAGACTATTTTTGAATTGACTTAGAGAAGTTGCAAGTGTGATGTTATTTGGGAGAGAGTTCGATATTTTGCCAGTGGTGTTGGCAAATAGCGCGTCACCACCTAGGTTGAGAGATTTAGTTGTTTGGACAAGGAGTCTGTTTGCTGAGCGAAGGCAGCTTAGATTGGAATAGGGAGTCATTAAGTTTTTTAGTGCTGGGGTATTCTCAGGTTGTTTAAGGATTTTGAAGGCCTCTATGAGTTGGGACTGGTGAAGAAGGTGTGGGAATTCTATCCATCCAAGCTTTTTCAGGTTAGTACAGTGGTGTGTTCTGTAGTGTAGGCCTGTAACGAACCTGGCAATGTGATTATAGCAGGATGAGAGCTTGGCCAGATCAGATTTGTTAAGGTGAGTGAGGACAGGAGAGGCATATAGTAGGGTAGAGAGAAGGTGTGAACGGGCTGTGGCTGCCCTGGCATTCGGGGTAAGGAAGGCTTTAATTCTATATAGGGTCCCAAGTTTCTTGTTGACTGACTTAATGGCTTGGTTGATATGTATATCAAATCTGAGTTTATTGTCAATGTTATTTATTTATGCCTGCCCAGTACTTTTGAGGGTTATTCTGATGTTTATGTTGCAGATTGTAGAAGTAATTTTTCTTATCTAGTATGATGGCTTTTTTAGTCTCATTTCTAAGTTGTTGGAATTTGATACGATCTAGGGGTAGTTTGGTAGTGCGCCATTTATCCCACGCTTTGTCTCTAGTTGTTACTTTGGTTTTGGTGTCTGTTGTTAGCCAGGGTGCTAGTTGAGTTTTAATTCTTATTGAGCGTTTAGGGGCATGCGAGTGAAGTATAGTAAGGAATGAATTGTTAAATGATGACACTGCCTCATCAAGGGGAAGGAACTTTAGTTTTGTCCAGTTACATGATTTGAGTTCAAGTTGAAATTTAGTTGGGTCAAAGTTTTTCTTGGATCTGATAGACCTATAAATAGGTAAGCTTGTGCAATTAATTTTGTCTTTCATGATGTATGTGAGCAGGTGATCACTAAGATCATTAGGGAGAGTTCCAGACATATAGTTCTGGGGATGATTGTTGGTGAGTATCCAGTCTAGTATACTCTCTTTTTGGTTATTGTTACCTGTACGTGTGGTAGATGATATTATCTGAGAGAATCCATGTAGGTTAACAGGGATGGGGTTGGACTGTGCTGTGCATTGGCTCCAGTCAATATTAACATCGCCCAGGACAATGGTTTCTTGAGGGTAGTTGTTGGCTATCCAATGTAGAATGACCTCTAGTGTTTTACATTGTTCCCAGGGGGAATATAGGTGACAATTAGGTTAATGCCCTTATGATTATTTAGTAGAATTTTTAGAGCTAGTATTTCAGCGTTAGAGACCTGGGGTGGTTGTATAGGGTTAGTTATGATGTTAAGTGTGCTATTATATAAGCGGCTATTCCACCTCCTCTTTTCTTTACTCTATCTGCCCTAAGTATATTGTAACCAGGAGGCAGGATCTCATTGTCTTTGGTTGATGGCAGCCATGTTTCAAATAGACACATTATGTTGGGGAGGTATGTGGCTAGTACAGCATGCAGGCTATGTATCTTATTGTTTAGGCTTCTAATGTTTAAGTGGCATATTAGGAGGAGTTGACCAGTCGGTGGGAGAGTGGTGGGCTGGTAGGATTTTGAGTTAAGGTTGGGCCTGGATTAGGATGGATGTCCCCATCTTTGGTTATGTTTTTTCTTAGATACGCTCATAGTCTAATAACTTTGAATAGTAGTTTTAGTTCATATTTGGATTTTGGTGTTGATTGGAGTGGTTTTTTAGAAGCAAGTGGTTGGAATTTATAATTTTTGGGGTAGTGTAGTAGTGGGCAAGTTCCATGATCAGCGGAGGTAGGTGGGTCTTGGTTTGGCATTTTGGATAAGAGAAACCTACGAATGTGAGATTTTCATAGCTAGTAAGAAAGTATGGCAGAATTAAGAGTGGTAAGATAAGAGGAAGGAGTTTATAATTATTTATAGACATGTTATATGTCATCAATGGTTGAGGTCAATGTGCTTCAGAGGAATAGTAGTGGTTAAACAGTAAAGTGGTGGGGGGATTGGAGAGGAAGTTGTGTAGGTTGGAGAGGTAGGGTGTGGCCTAGTGGCTATAAATGTAGACACAGTGGGGGCGGGTGGGATAAGGGGCAGGGAGGGCTGAGCGAGCCAGGCGCGGCGGGCGAGGGATAAACCAGTCCCAGTTTTGGTCCTATGAGTGGGGTAAATAGTCTGATAGTGTAAGTAAGCAGATTGGAGTACAGGCTTGAAATTCAACATAAACATATACAGTTGTAAATTGACTAATACAATTCAACATAAATAGGCATTTACAGTTGTAAAACACTTACTGGAGAGACACTGAGCCTTCATGGGGCCTGTAGCAGAGTGGATTGTAGTTTTACAAATGGTGCCTGCCACAGGTAATATTTATTAACTCTGGGATTGTCTTAAGGTAATAAACAGGGAAGGGGAAGGGAGAACAAGGGTGTGAGCAGGCAGTTCTTTGTACTGCTGCTAATGAGCCAAAGCAAGACAAGTATGTGTTAAGAACAATCACAATTGACCAAGGACTGCTCTGAAACTGTAAGTCTTGTCTTAATTTCTCAGGTGGAAAACCAGGATAACCTTGTATCAGTAGGCTACTGTGGTATAGTTTAAATAAACAAACACACAGTATTGATCAGTTATTGATACTATTTGCTAACAGAAGGGAATAAGAGAAAGTGGAAGATGTGTGTGTGTGTGTGGTGGTGGTGGTGGTGGGGGGGCTGCTTACAGCCAAAGCACAGTGCTCTCCATGGGAAAATGAAGATTGACTCAAACAGTTAGACACATACTCAAAGTTAACTGTAGCTGTTTGCAGACAGTTCAGACCCGGACTGCACTTTTCTTATAGGAATGTTAAAGGTGGTACCGGAGTTGAATACTTAAGAGTGGTGTTAGGTCTAGAAAAGAAGAGTACAGAGAGGAGTAAGCACTTTTGAGAAGGTAAATATATATTAGAAAGATTATAAAAAACACACTGAGCAAATAGCTACCACATGCAACGTCCTGAACCACAACTTAGTATATGCAGATACTGAGCCAATTGGAAGAACATTAGAAAACAAAAACCAGACAGTTATGCAGCAACAGAAAAAAATATAGCGAGCAGCAATCTGTCGTGGTTCTCTAATGTGATTCTATCCACCAGTAACAGCACAAACTTATAGAAATAATTTAGACACTAGTATGAGCTGTCTACACACAACACAATTACATGAATAACATTAGTGAACAAGGTGCAGCTATGCAAATAGACCATACATACTATTATACTAGTAACAACTTGGTGCATGCCATAGTAACATCAAAAATAAAGCATAAAACATATTAGATGTCTAACACAATTCAACATAAACATAAACAGTTGTAAAGTGTCTAATACAATTCAACATAAATAGGCATTTACAGTTGTAAAACACTTACTGGAGAGACACTGAGCCTTCATGGGGCCTGTAGCAGAGTGGATTGTAGTTTTACAAATGGTGCCTGCCACAGGTAATATTTATTAACTCTGGGATTGTCTTAAGGTAATAAACAGGGAAGGGAGGGAGAACAAGGTGTGAGCAGGCAGTTCTTTGTACTGCTGCTAATGAGCCAAAGCAAGACAAGTATGTGTTAAGAACAATCACAATTGACCAAGGACTGCTCTGAAACTGTAAGTCTTGTCTTAATTTCTCAGGTGGAAAACCAGGATAACCTTGTATCAGTAGGCTACTGTGGTATAGTTTAAATAAACAAACACACAGTATTGATCAGTTATTGATACTATTTGCTAACAGAAGGGAATAAGAGAAAGTGGAAGATGTGTGTGTGTGTGTGGTGGTGGTGGTGGGGCTGCTTACAGCCAAAGCACAGTGCTCTCCATGGGAAAATGAAGATTGACTCAAACAGTTAGACACATACTCAAAGTTAACTGTAGCTGTTTGCAGACAGTTCAGACCCGGACTGCACTTTTCTTATAGGAATGTTAAAGGTGGTACCGGAGTTGAATACTTAAGAGTGGTGTTAGGTCTAGAAAAGAAGAGTACAGAGAGGAGTAAGCACTTTTGAGAAGGTAAATATATATTAGAAAGATTATAAAAACACACTGAGCAAATAGCTACCACATGCAACGTCCTGAACCACAACTTAGTATATGCAGATACTGAGCCAATTGGAAGAACATTAGAAAACAAAAACCAGACAGTTATGCAGCAACAGAAAAAAATATAGCGAGCAGCAATCTGTCGTGGTTCTCTAATGTGATTCTATCCACCAGTAACAGCACAAACTTATAGAAATAATTTAGACACTAGTATGAGCTGTCTACACACAACACAATTACATGAATAACATTAGTGAACAAGGTGCAGCTATGCAAATAGACCATACATACTATTATACTAGTAACAACTTGGTGCATGCCATAGTAACATCAAAATAAAGCATAAAACATATTAGATGTCTAACACAATTCAACATAAACATAAACAGTTGTAAAGTGTCTAATACAATTCAACATAAATAGGCATTTACAGTTGTAAAACACTTACTGGAGAGACACTGAGCCTTCATGGGGCCTGTAGCAGAGTGGATTGTAGTTTTACAAATGGTGCCTGCCACAGGTAATATTTATTAACTCTGGGATTGTCTTAAGGTAATAAACAGGGAAGGGAGGGAGAACAAGGGTGTGAGCAGGCAGTTCTTTGTACTGCTGCTAATGAGCCAAAGCAAGACAAGTATGTGTTAAGAACAATCACAATTGACCAAGGACTGCTCTGAAACTGTAAGTCTTGTCTTAATTTCTCAGGTGGAAAACCAGGATAACCTTGTATCAGTAGGCTACTGTGGTATAGTTTAAATAAACAAACACACAGTATTGATCAGTTATTGATACTATTTGCTAACAGAAGGGAATAAGAGAAAGTGGAAGATGTGTGTGTGTGTGTGGTGGTGGTGGTGGGGCTGCTTACAGCCAAAGCACAGTGCTCTCCATGGGAAAATGAAGATTGACTCAAACAGTTAGACACATACTCAAAGTTAACTGTAGCTGTTTGCAGACAGTTCAGACCCGGACTGCACTTTTCTTATAGGAATGTTAAAGGTGGTACCGGAGTTGAATACTTAAGAGTGGTGTTAGGTCTAGAAAAGAAGAGTACAGAGAGGAGTAAGCACTTTTGAGAAGGTAAATATATATTAGAAAGATTATAAAAACACACTGAGCAAATAGCTACCACATGAAAGTCCTGAATCACAACTTAGTATATGCAGCTACTGAGCTACTTGGAAGAACATTAGAAAACAAAACCAGACAGTTATGCAGCAACAGAAAAAAATATAGCGAGCAGCAATCTGTCGTGGTTCTCTAATGTGATTCTATCCACCAGTAACAGCACAAACTTATAGAAATAATTTAGACACTAGTATGAGCTGTCTACACACAACACAATTACATGAATAACATTAGTGAACAAGGTGCAGCTATGCAAATAGACCATACATACTATTATACTAGTAACAACTTGGTGCATGCCATAGTAACATCAAAAATAAAGCATAAAACATATTAGATGTCTAACACAATTCAACATAAACATAAACAGTTGTAAAGTGTCTAATACAATTCAACATAAATAGGCATTTACAGTTGTAAAACACTTACTGGAGAGACACTGAGCCTTCATGGGGCCTGTAGCAGAGTGGATTGTAGTTTTACAAATGGTGCCTGCCACAGGTAATATTTATTAACTCTGGGATTGTCTTAAGGTAATAAACAGGGAAGGGAGGGAGAACAAGGGTGTGAGCAGGCAGTTCTTTGTACTGCTGCTAATGAGCCAAAGCAAGACAAGTATGTGTTAAGAACAATCACAATTGACCAAGGACTGCTCTGAAACTGTAAGTCTTGTCTTAATTTCTCAGGTGGAAAACCAGGATAACCTTGTATCAGTAGGCTACTGTGGTATAGTTTAAATAAACAAACACACAGTATTGATCAGTTATTGATACTATTTGCTAACAGAAGGGAATAAGAGAAAGTGGAAGATGTGTGTGTGTGTGGTGGTGGTGGTGGTGGGGGGGCTGCTTACAGCCAAAGCACAGTGCTCTCCACGGGAAAATGAAGATTGACTCAAACAGTTAGACACATACTCAAAGTTAACTGTAGCTGTTTGCAGACAGTTCAGACCCGGACTGCACTTTTCTTATAGGAATGTTAAAGGTGGTACCGGAGTTGAATACTTAAGAGTGGTGTTAGGTCTAGAAAAGAAGAGTACAGAGAGGAGTAAGCACTTTTGAGAAGGTAAATATATATTAGAAAGATTATAAAAAACACACTGAGCAAATAGCTACCACATGCAACGTCCTGAACCACAACTTAGTATATGCAGATACTGAGCCAATTGGAAGAACATTAGAAAACAAACCAGACAGTTATGCAGCAACAGAAAAATATAGCGAGCAGCAATCTGTCGTGGTTCTCTAATGTGATTCTATCCACCAGTAACAGCACAAACTTATAGAAATAATTTAGACACTAGTATGAGCTGTCTACACACAACACAATTACATGAATAACATTAGTGAACAAGGTGCAGCTATGCAAATAGACCATACATACTATTATACTAGTAACAACTTGGTGCATGCCATAGTAACATCAAAAATAAAGCATAAAACATATTAGATGTCTAACACAATTCAACATAAACATATACAGTTGTAAAGTGTCTAATACAATTCAACATAAATAGGCATTTACAGTTGTAAAACACTTACTGGAGAGACACTGAGCCTTCATGGGGCCTGTAGCAGAGTGGATTGTAGTTTTACAAATGGTGCCTGCCACAGGTAATATTTATTAACTCTGGGATTGTCTTAAGGTAATAAACAGGGAAGGGGAGGGAGAACAAGGGTGTGAGCAGGCAGTTCTTTGTACTGCTGCTAATGAGCCAAAGCAAGACAAGTATGTGTTAAGAACAATCACAATTGACCAAGGACTGCTCTGAAACTGTAAGTCTTGTCTTAATTTCTCAGGTGGAAAACCAGGATAACCTTGTATCAGTAGGCTACTGTGGTATAGTTTAAATAAACAAACACACAGTATTGATCAGTTATTGATACTATTTGCTAACAGAAGGGAATAAGAGAAAGTGGAAGATGTGTGTGTGTGTGTGTGGTGGTGGTGGTGGTGGGGGGGCTGCTTACAGCCAAAGCACAGTGCTCTCCACGGGAAAATGAAGATTGACTCAAACAGTTAGACACATACTCAAAGTTAACTGTAGCTGTTTGCAGACAGTTCAGACCCGGACTGCACTTTTCTTATAGGAATGTTAAAGGTGGTACCGGAGTTGAATACTTAAGAGTGGTGTTAGGTCTAGAAAAGAAGAGTACAGAGAGGAGTAAGCACTTTTGAAGGTAAATATATATTAGAAAGATTATAAAAACACACTGAGCAAATAGCTACCACATGCAACGTCCTGAACCACAACTTAGTATATGCAGATACTGAGCCAATTGGAAGAACATTAGAAAACAAAAACCAGACAGTTATGCAGCAACAGAAAAAATAGCGAGCAGCAATCTGTCGTGGTTCTCTAATGTGATTCTATCCACCAGTAACAGCACAAACTTATAGAAATAATTTAGACACTAGTATGAGCTGTCTACACACAACACAATTACATGAATAACATTAGTGAACAAGGTGCAGCTATGCAAATAGACCATACATACTATTATACTAGTAACAACTTGGTGCATGCCATAGTAACATCAAAAATAAAGCATAAAACATATTAGATGTCTAACACAATTCAACATAAACATATACAGTTGTAAAGTGTCTAATACAATTCAACATAAATAGGCATTTACAGTTGTAAAACACTTACTGGAGAGACACTGAGCCTTCATGGGGCCTGTAGCAGAGTGGATTGTAGTTTTACAAATGGTGCCTGCCACAGGTAATATTTATTAACTCTGGGATTGTCTTAAGGTAATAAACAGGGAAGGGAGGGAGAACAAGGGTGTGAGCAGGCAGTTCTTTGTACTGCTGCTAATGAGCCAAAGCAAGACAAGTATGTGTTAAGAACAATCACAATTGACCAAGGACTGCTCTGAAACTGTAAGTCTTGTCTTAATTTCTCAGGTGGAAAACCAGGATAACCTTGTATCAGTAGGCTACTGTGGTATAGTTTAAATAAACAAACACACAGTATTGATCAGTTATTGATACTATTTGCTAACAGAAGGGAATAAGAGAAAGTGGAAGATGTGTGTGTGTGTGTGTGGTGGTGGTGGGGGGGCTGCTTACAGCCAAAGCACAGTGCTCTCCACGGGAAAATGAAGATTGACTCAAACAGTTAGACACATACTCAAAGTTAACTGTAGCTGTTTGCAGACAGTTCAGACCTGGACTGCACTTTTCTTATAGGAATGTTAAAGGTGGTACCGGAGTTGAATACTTAAGAGTGGTGTTAGGTCTAGAAAGAAGAGTACAGAGAGGAGTAAGCACTTTTGAGAAGGTAAATATATATTAGAAAGATTATAAAAAACACACTGAGCAAATAGCTACCACATGCAACGTCCTGAACCACAACTTAGTATATGCAGATACTGAGCCAATTGGAAGAACATTAGAAAACAAAACCAGACAGTTATGCAGCAACAGAAAAATATAGCGAGCAGCAATCTGTCGTGGTTCTCTAATGTGATTCTATCCACCAGTAACAGCACAAACTTATAGAAATAATTTAGACACTAGTATGAGCTGTCTACACACAACACAATTACATGAATAACATTAGTGAACAAGGTGCAGCTATGCAAATAGACCATACATACTATTATACTAGTAACAACTTGGTGCATGCCATAGTAACATCAAAAATAAAGCATAAAACATATTAGATGTCTAACACAATTCAACATAAACATATACAGTTGTAAAGTGTCTAATACAATTCAACATAAATAGGCATTTACAGTTGTAAAACACTTACTGGAGAGACACTGAGCCTTCATGGGGCCTGTAGCAGAGTGGATTGTAGTTTTACAAATGGTGCCTGCCACAGGTAATATTTATTAACTCTGGGATTGTCTTAAGGTAATAAACAGGGAAGGGAGGGAGAACAAGGGTGTGAGCAGGCAGTTCTTTGTACTGCTGCTAATGAGCCAAAGCAAGACAAGTATGTGTTAAGAACAATCACAATTGACCAAGGACTGCTCTGAAACTGTAAGTCTTGTCTTAATTTCTCAGGTGGAAAACCAGGATAACCTTGTATCAGTAGGCTACTGTGGTATAGTTTAAATAAACAAACACACAGTATTGATCAGTTATTGATACTATTTGCTAACAGAAGGGAATAAGAGAAAGTGGAAGATGTGTGTGTGTGTGGTGGTGGTGGTGGTGGGGGCTGCTTACAGCCAAAGCACAGTGCTCTCCGGGAAAATGAAGATTGACTCAAACAGTTAGACACATACTCAAAGTTAACTGTAGCTGTTTGCAGACAGTTCAGACCTGGACTGCACTTTTCTTATAGGAATGTTAAAGGTGGTACCGGAGTTGAATACTTAAGAGAGGTGTTAGGTCTAGAAAAGAAGAGTACAGAGAGCAGTAAGCACTTTTGAGAAGGTAAATATATATTAGAAAGATTATAAAAAACACACTGAGCAAATAGCTACCACATGCAACGTCCTGAACCACAACTTAGTATATGCAGATACTGAGCCAATTGGAAGAACATTAGAAAACAAAACCAGACAGTTATGCAGCAACAGAAAAAAATATAGCGAGCAGCAATCTGTCGTGGTTCTCTAATGTGATTCTATCCACCAGTAACAGCACAAACTTATAGAAATAATTTAGACACTAGTATGAGCTGTCTACACACAACACAATTACATGAATAACATTAGTGAACAAGGTGCAGCTATGCAAATAGACCATACATACTATTATACTAGTAACAACTTGGTGCATGCCATAGTAACATCAAAAATAAAGCATAAAACATATTAGATGTCTAACACAATTCAACATAAACATATACAGTTGTAAAGTGTCTAATACAATTCAACATAAATAGGCATTTACAGTTGTAAAACACTTACTGGAGAGACACTGAGCCTTCATGGGGCCTGTAGCAGAGTGGATTGTAGTTTTACAAATGGTGCCTGCCACAGGTAATATTTATTAACTCTGGGATTGTCTTAAGGTAATAAACAGGGAAGGGAGGAGAACAAGGGTGTGAGCAGGCAGTTCTTTGTACTGCTGCTAATGAGCCAAAGCAAGACAAGTATGTGTTAAGAACAATCACAATTGACCAAGGACTGCTCTGAAACTGTAAGTCTTGTCTTAATTTCTCAGGTGGAAAACCAGGATAACCTTGTATCAGTAGGCTACTGTGGTATAGTTTAAATAAACAAACACACAGTATTGATCAGTTATTGATACTATTTGCTAACAGAAGGGAATAAGAGAAAGTGGAAGATGTGTGTGTGTGTGTGGTGGTGGTGGTGGTGGGGCTGCTTACAGCCAAAGCACAGTGCTCTCCACGGGAGAATGAAGATTGACTCAAACAGTTAGACACATACTCAAAGTTAACTGTAGCTGTTTGCAGACAGTTCAGACCCGGACTGCACTTTTCTTATAGGAATGTTAAAGGTGGTACGGAGTTGAATACTTAAGAGTGGTGTTAGGTCTAGAAAAGAAGAGTACAGAGAGGAGTAAGCACTTTTGAGAAGGTAAATATATATTAGAAAGATTATAAAACACACTGAGCAAATAGCTACCACATGCAACGTCCTGAACCACAACTTAGTATATGCAGATACTGAGCCAATTGGAAGAACATTAGAAAACAAAACCAGACAGTTATGCAGCAACAGAAAAATATAGCGAGCAGCAATCTGTCGTGGTTCTCTAATGTGATTCTATCCACCAGTAACAGCACAAACTTATAGAAATAATTTAGACACTAGTATGAGCTGTCTACACACAACACAATTACATGAATAACATTAGTGAACAAGGTGCAGCTATGCAAATAGACCATACATACTATTATACTAGTAACAACTTGGTGCATGCCATAGTAACATCAAAAATAAAGCATAAAACATATTAGATGTCTAACACAATTCAACATAAACATATACAGTTGTAAAGTGTCTAATACAATTCAACATAAATAGGCATTTACAGTTGTAAAACACTTACTGGAGAGACACTGAGCCTTCATGGGGCCTGTAGCAGAGTGGATTGTAGTTTTACAAATGGTGCCTGCCACAGGTAATATTTATTAACTCTGGGATTGTCTTAAGGTAATAAACAGGAAGGGGAGAACAAGGGTGTGAGCAGGCAGTTCTTTGTACTGCTGCTAATGAGCCAAAGCAAGACAAGTATGTGTTAAGAACAATCACAATTGACCAAGGATGCAATTGACCAAGGATGACCAAGGATGTACATCCGCTTTCACCATCTACAGACTGCACTCCTCACACTACCATCCACAGTCCACAGATAGATGCTCCATTGGTAACACATGGAACCAATGGCACAACACACTGCCCTATCTGCAGATGACCCTGCAGATGGGGATTCCACATAAATATTGAATTGACATGGCAAGTATGGAGACATGTAGGAAAGACATATCCACACACACACACACACACACACACACACACACACACACACACACACACACACACACTGTTAACCCAACAGTACGCCACATGCAGTATAGCAGCACTTACAGTCCGTAGGTGGGTCAGGCACATCCCCCTCCTGTGTGTTGCCCTATTTCCACAGTGTATGTTGTTGAAGGTAAATTCCCAATCCATCGCAGATGCTGGTTGCCAACCAACAGATCTAGTTCCTGCTCATAGTGAATGACAAGGGCCAACACCAACATGATGTTCCTAGATATCGGAGTATGTTTCCATGCAATTGGCTATGGGAATGTTACCACAGCTGTTCCACATGCAATCAGCTAGAGGAGGGTTGCGATTCATGAAGAGGCCATCAACTGATCATGAGCATCACTTAAAATACACATCCTGCTGCCTAAGCAAAGCTGGTTTAGGTCTCCACATCCACCAAATAGGGAGTGGGAGAAGCAGACAGAGGCAAAGACATGTCAGGGGGGGGTGGGGGAGTAAAACAGCAGCTTCTTAGTGTCACACACCTACCAGCACAGGGTATCAAACCCCTGCCAACTATGTACTGCGTTCACAGTTTGATGCAGGTAATGGATGCACCACATGGGTTACCTGTTGTGAAGCCCTCAGAACATATGTGTGATGGTTCGTGACATCTGCAACAGGGATACAGTAGCTATATGGTAGGTGACGTACATGTGCCTGTCAGTATGAACAGGTACCAGTGTTAACACAGCCACACTCTCACAGGGACACGCACACATCAACACACTTGGCAGGGCTAGGGGTACAACTCATCAGTAGTGGGACTGCCACAACACATCACTGTGCAGGTACCACATGCACCACAGGAGTCATACGGAGGTTGTATGGGCAAAGGGTATGAGGAGGTGTCTGACATCTGACAGCATGCTTCTGTATGCGCATGGGGTTTGTAGTGTGGCTGTGAACATATGCACCATACAACACTCCGTCAAATATACTGGGTGCCAGTACTGACATGCATGGGTGCATGCTGGCACGGGTGTGTGGAGGTTGACTGTGGCAGCAGGCTATACAAGGGTAGGCGATGGGTATACCTTGGCATCAGGCCACATGACAATGGTCTGCATTATGTCTCATGGCTGTAGTTTCCACTCTTGCCCACACAGGTGGGTACTGTATCCCCCAACCAGTCACCTGGGTGACTATTGTGTGTGGCCAATGTTGTGCATTGCTTGCCATGTATGTATTCCTTACCCCATGACATGGATGGTGTCTGGCATGTGCACACCTCCCACATGCATGTACAGTGATATGTGAAACTGTACCTGGGGTGCCAGGCCCATGTTGTGAACACAGAGTACCATCATATGTGACAGTCTTGCCCCCTGTGGCAGGGACCGGTAATGGGCACCAGGTTTACCTGCAGCTACATTGGTAGCATGCTGACAGCATTCCCTGGTGTCAGTGGCAACTGTCCATACAGGGCATATTGTCAGGCATGGTATGTCCATTGTGGGACACATGTGATGGCACCACAGGTGGTGCAGGTGTCCACTGGGGAACATGGGGGAGGTGCACTGTCAGCATGTACGTGCATATTGGACAGATGGACAGGGGACATGCTCTCTGTAGCCCACTGCTATCACTCCATGGTTACTATCAATGGCCAATATGCAGTGTACTACCCACATATTGGCTGTTGCCTAGGCATGTGTGTGTATGACACGTGGGTTGAGAGTGTGCTCTGGGTAATACTGGGGTTGCTAAATGTGATTGCCTGACATTGATGTCACATGTATGGGTATGGGTATGGCTTTGCACCCCAGCCTCTCAGCTATTTCACAACTGTTATCCCTGTACGGTGGACATTGTGCTATATAGTAGTGCTGCCATATAAGACATATGCAAAACCCACTCCACATTGGTCACAAGTGTCACACGCTCACAACCACCTCTACACAGGTTACAAGATACGAACACACACACACACACACACACACACACACACACACACACACACACACACACACACACACACACACACACACACACACACATACCTATCATATCTCGGAGTTGAACCCCTACCTAACTAGTTTAGTACACCTCAGCACTACGCAGTCATAGTACACGCCATGCACATTACTGAAGTACTCCTTCCCCAAGGATGCATTCCACAATGAATGACATCAGCAGGATTACCAAAGTAGGTCATTTGAAATGTACTGCAGGTGACTACCCTAAAATGCATTGCTTCCTACACAGACAGTGAAACACACACAAAAGATCCATGACCAACATGTGTGGGTATAGAACCCCTGACAGAGGTCTATACCACACTACAGCACAGAGGTTTTATAGGACACAACACGGGGAGTACTAGAGGACTCCTTCCCCAAAGCTGTCTTTCACGAGGAATGACAACAGCTGGATTGCCAAAGTGGGCCATGTGAGATGTACTGTGTGTAACTAGCATATAATGCATTTCTCTGTATACAGACATGGACACACAAAAACATCCAGAACTGCCATGGGTAGGGATGGAACCCTGCCACATTTCTAAATCACAATCCAGCGGAATGCAGTAACAGGATGCGCTATGGAGACCACTGGGCTACAACCTTCGCAGAGGTGTATTTATAGGTGGGTGACATCAGCAGCCTTGTCAAAGTTGAGTATGGGAATTGTACGGTGTGTGGCTACCATAAATAGTAGACAGACACAGACAGACACACACACTTACATACACATTTTCCACGTATGGGGGTTAGAACACCTACCTAGCTACTTTATCACTCTACAGCAGTATGCAGTTATGGGACGTGCTACAGAGATTACTGAGCTATAACCTTCCCAGAGGTGTGTTTCTATGTGGGTGACATCAGCAGCCTTGCCAAAGTTGAGTATGTGAATAGTACAGAATGTGGCTACCGTAAAAAGCATTGCTGTCTACGTAGACAGACACAGACAGACACGCACACACACACACACACACACACACACACACACACACACACACACACACACACACACACACACACACACACACACACACAGTTGCCATGTCTGGGTTTAGAACACCTACCTAGCTAATCTATCACTCTACAGCAGTATGCAGTTACAGGACGTGCTATGAAAATTACTGGGCTACACATTTCCCAAGGGTGTATTTCAAAGTGGATGACCTCAGCGGGTCTGCCATAGTAGGGCTATGGGGAGGGCAGTGTGTGTGCATGGGCCATAACTCATTCATCTAGAGGTTGACACACCACATGCAGCCACACGCAGGGTTATATTCCACAGGTACGTGTATACAGCTGCTAGATGATTACTTCCTTGTATAGTCATGTTGTACAGCTAGCACTTGCACCACATAGTCCGTAATGCTGACAGATACCGGTGGCTACTGTCTACAGTGAGTGACATCTGAGCATCATGCAGTACGTTTGGCTTATTATAGTGTATTGTCCTTGGATATATGCATGTATTCCTATCCACTGTGTGTGCAAAGCATGAGTGGTGCATACTGAGGAGTGTCTGCACTAACATCTGTGACTGCCAGATATGTCTGGTCCACAGTTGTTTGCAGACATGGGCTTCAGACATGTGTACTGTTACACACAGTGATGTTTTCTGTCTTCATGTACTGCCAGGTGGGCATTCTTGCTCTTAGGGGGCAAGGGTGAAGGCAGATGTGTCAGGTATTGTGGGGAGACACCTACGTATTCATGGTACGTTATGCCATTCTGGAGGGGGAGCTGCAGACACTTGCTGCTGGCTCTGTGCAACCAGTTCAGCACCTTGGTAGAGTGCTGGTGGGGGATACCATACTTGTACACCCATTGACAAGAGAGTATGGGCTTATCTTGCTGTGACAATGCCTCACAGCTGAACAGATTCACAGGGGTTGCCCAGAGGCAGGGGCCATGGGTCAGGACATTAACCCTATTGTGATGTACAAGCAGGTGTGCAGGCACCCATTTATGTATTTGCAGCCAGAGATAGTGTGGGCACACAGCCTGGTGTCAGACCCTGCATATTCCATGCTGGCCATGCTCCCACTCCCCTCTGTTATTCTGAACTACCTCACAGTAATTATTTAATTATAACCTCTTCCATACATTATGCAGACATTCTCTGATACTTTCCCTAAGGGCATCACCCCATCACAGGTGTGTGTTAGTGTTGGTCCGCATCTCATGCAGTGGGACATGGTGGACATGTTACTGTGGTTTGTCCACATGGCCTTGCATATAGCTTATGTGGAGTGTGTTATGTTGTTATGTGGGTGTCCATGACTTAACATGCATTGGCAGTATGTGTGAGACATAGGCCTTTGGCAGAGGCCTGTGGGGCATTAGGTGTTGCTGCAGGCCACTTCTGGCAGGTAATTGCATTCTGCCAGGCCTACAGTCACAGACCACCATACAGTATATTCCACTGGGGTGACAGAGTAGGTGTGATGGGTGTTCGTGCACATTCCATCTATCAGTCTTGATTAGGTGGTGTGGATGCTGGCAGGGTGCTACGTACAGCTAGGGACACACCTGCATTGGACACCTGCACTGCATGCTGCATTTTTCCACTATTGCCATGTACAGGAGGGGTCATACTGTAACCCATTCCCCACAGCAGGGATATGGCCAGAGAGGTACCTATGGGTGGTGTATGCATGAGCTGGGTGCATGTGTGCTATGGATACTACTTGCATCTGACACAGAGATATGCATGGGCCATTCCAAGTATGCTGGCATGTGCAGGTACACCAGCTGTTTACCAATACATCAGTCCTACCTCCTTTGTGATCTGCAGTTGTTCGGGTGGACATCCCCAGTATCCCCTACTACGGGACAGGTTGCTGTGATGCATACCTGTATGTACAATTCCAAGGGTGTCTACATTTCACAGTGATACAATGTATACTGTATGTCTGGGGTACTTCCTCCTGTGTACTGCTTGTATATCTAGCCCAACAGCCATGCCATGTCAGTCTTTCAGATGGTGACACATATTACCACCATACATTTACACTGGCTTACTGCTGGCAGGTGGTATACTGGTGGGGATTGTCCTTGGCACTGCAGGCATGAAGGCTTCTGATTGCCATCAGCAGTACTGGGCTATGACCACCAAGTCTTACCTCGACATGCATACATACTGACCACTCTCACACAATATGAAACACACACCATCCTAACACACACAGACCTGCATATTGTGCACATGCTACAACCTATACTGCTTCCTTGGCCACCTCTGGGCATCTCTGCTCCACTTGTTTTATACCTATACATGCATGTTACTACATTTCTACACTGGATTGGGGGGGCAAACTGTTACTACATTTCTATGCTGGAATGGGGGTAGGGGCACACCTGACTGTTTCTACATGCCTACATGGGAGTGGGGGGGCACACCTGACTGTCATTACATTGCTATGTAGGATGGGGGCACAAGTGACACATGTACACATTTGGTATGACTGTACTGGTATATCATGCACTCCATTTCATTCTGTATTGCTAACTATCATGCTGTCTAGAGGCATACCTGTGTACTACAGATCGTGGCTTTGGTTGCCTTACATATTATTGTCTAATGTCCTACCCTTCAGAACTGGCCACCCACTGCCTGCCCTGCTGTAGTCTGTCTGTGTATGCCTGGGGGTGGGGTTAACCCTAGCCGTCATTCTGGGGCCATAGCACAGGCCCTGTTTGGGTTTGTGTCCACCTGTCCTGCTGGATGCAACTGTTGGGTATGTGAACCATCCTGACTGGCATGTGTGGGTCATGTGGACACACATTTCGCACAGCACATTTCCTGCAGTGTTTTTTGTCACCCTGTGTAGTACTGGCTACTGTGGTGACTCCAGTATGTGTCACACATGTCAGGGTGCCACTATGGGTGTCTACTGTTTGCTGCCATAACATTCAGCTGCCCAAAGTCTTTGCATGCTCACATCCATACCATAGCTACAGGTGACAAGACATTTTACTCCATTTGGCAATTGGTAGGTTGATTGACTTACCTTGTGGGTGTGCCAAACTTGCAGATGGTGCTGGAGGGCTGCCTATGTCAGATGCACATAGTACACTCCCTATACATGGCTGAGCACAGGTAGTGTCATGTTTGGCATCCCTTTTACTGTATGTGCGAGTCGGCGAGAGGTGTCATTCACTGGGACCCAACTGTGTCAGTGTATGTGCTATGCATACTGGGAACGCCTCCTTCTGCCTACTGGGGCAGGCTCAGGTTCATCCTCCTCCGGGTCACTCTGTGCAGGCCTTGGCACTGGTGGAGGGTCTGTGTGGCCCTGCCCCATGCTGTTCCTGTTGCAGCTGTTTCTGCAGGATCATATTGTGTAGCATCACACTTATCATAACAATTTGGGTACATGTAGCTGGTGAATACTGCAAGGCTCCACCGGATGTGTCCAGACACTGGAACCATGACCTGAGCATCACAAACACATGTTCTATTATATGTCTGGCCTGTGCATGTCCCTCATTATGGCATTGTTCAGGTGTGTGTGCATTTCTGATGGGTGTCATTAGCCATGGCTCCAGTGTGTACCCAGCATCCCCCACTAGGTGACCATAAGGGATGATCCCATTGGCAAATCTCTGGTACAGCTGCATCAGTTGCCATATGTGGGAATCGTCATAGCTTCTAGGGCAGCCAGCACACACATTCATTATAATGCCCTAGGCATCACATATGACCTGACAGTTGATGGAGGGGATGCCCCTGCAGTTGATGTAGGCCCTACCCAGCTCACCGGGTGGTGCTTTAATGCATATGTGCATGCAGTCTATAGCACTCACTACCCCAGGGTATTCTTCTATTTGGTGGAAGATGAGAATATTGCTGGTGAACACCTCATGGATGTTGAGGAAATATACATGGTCACTGGCATGTGCTGATTAGGCATCCAGAAACTGGTGGAATACTCTGGATGCTGATGCCTGTGAGATCCCCATGTTATCCCCAGTTGTGCTTTGGGAGGTACCTGTGGCTAGTATACCTAGGCCTACACATACCTGTGTATACACTGGGATGGGTTCCCCTTGTTCGGTTTGGTGTGTCAGGTGTGGCCGGCACAGCTCTACTACTTGCTGTAGGAGGTCTCTGTCCACCTTATAGCGCTCCAGTATCTCCAGCTCATGTAGCCCCTGGTAGGTTACCCTGGGTCTGTACACTCTTCTCCATCTCCTCACTGTGGGTTGTTTGGCAGCATGCACATCCTCACCACCCTCAGCCTCTTGCACATGTTGTTCTATGTTACCTGCAGCAGCCCTTCTCATTTTGTAGGTTTGTTTGTTAAAATTTCCCCGCTTGTATACACCGGTGGTGTAGAGTGTGGGAAAAAACAGTGGGGAAGATGTTTGCTTAGTTTATAGTAGTGTTCTGGGCTGGGCTGGGCTGCTGCCTGTGTAATTGGCTGCTTCTGATACATTTCACCTGCCAGATATGCTAGTTCTCCTTGATTACCTTCCTACTGCTGATTTCCCTTCCCATTGTCCTTCTGTTTGGGCCCAGGGCCACGCGGCGCAAACTGAGTACTCGGATGTGCACACTGCTACTGTTTCCTGCTTTAACTTCTTTTCTCTTCCTGTACATCCCGGTGTGTGGCACGCACTCCCGCTTACACTTTGTAAAGAGTGCTGGGCAGGTTTAGACACACCCCCTAGCTTGGCTGTGCTAAGCTGGGAGCATACCTGAGCCACAGGGCTCCAATCCACTTACAGTATGCCTGACACACCCACCCATGATGTCACCTACCTCCTAGTCTTGCACTCAGCTATTCATACTCTTACACTGTTGGGACCTGCCTCACATGTTGGGGAAAACCGGGATTCACTATCCTTCTCCTCATTTGCATAGGATTGCCTGCTAATGCATAGTTACATGTGTCACACTGTGCCTCCCCCCTTAGCATCCAGTATTCACTGGCCAGGTTGTCTTTTGCCTGCCATTGACTTGCATGACGGAATACTGATTTTAGTTACACTGCTTTTTTTAGGTTTATTTTCTTATTTCCCCACCAATCCCATTTGCGCGCCACTGCCCTATGCTTCAACAGCCGAGATCAGAGGGCATATAATAAAAGTTGTATTTTGTACATTTTGCATTGTTTGCAATGCCAATGGCCTTCTACTTGGCCATTGGCATGCTTCCTCAATGATATGCAGCCTTTATTTGGGGCCGTCATGTCCCTGTTTTGGATTTTGCAGTACTGTACTCAGTTACCAGCCGAGTACATTTCTGCATATTGCACTAGTCCTGCACGTCCTGATTCCTACTTTCTGGATGGTAGATTTACCTAATTTGCATGTTTTTCACCTGCAAATAGGGTAATTTGCATAAGGGGGCTGGGAACGTGCAGCACTAGTGCTAGAGCACTCGTGCACGTCAAACGGGCACGTACGTGGATAGCTCGGCCGCCATATTGTCAAAATTTCCTCTTACACTAATCATGCAGGCCGTGCAAGCTTTTGAGAATACAGGGGGGTATGTCTTCATACAGATTTACACATTCACTTCCTTTCATCCCTTTTCACATTTCAACAGAAAGGGTTACAAAGTTATATACATTTTGTATAATAAATGTTTTATTAGCTGGAAATAAGAAAGAGAAAAGAAATTTAAAAATTAAGACAGGTTTTCTTAACCTGGATTCAGTCCTTGCACCACATACATAATGATCAGAAAATACCTACACAAATATACCAGATACATGTTTTTATTACAGCATCTGTGTGTGTGTGTGTGTGTGTGTGTGTGTGTGTGTGTGTGTGTGTGTGTGTGTGTGTGTGTGTATATATATATATATATATATATATATATATATATATATATATACATATGTCTGCATCTTGCTCTGTCCTCTCTCACCACATCCATAAACCTTATCTTAGGCCTTCCTCTCTTCCTGTTACCTGGTAGCTTTATCCTTAGCATCTTTTTCCCCAATATACTCAGCATCCCTCCTCAGCACATATCCAAACCAACATAATCTTGCCTCTCTGACTTTGTCTCCCAGCCTTCCAACCTGGGCTGACCCTCTAATATACTTATTCCTAATCCTGTCCATCCTCATCACACCCAGTGCAAATCTTAACATCTTTAACTCTGCCACATCTAGCTCGAACTCCTGCCTTTTTGTCAATGCCACTGTCTCCAACCTATATAACATAGCTGGTCTCACTACCCTTTTGTAGGTTTTCCCTTTCACTCTTACTGGTTCTCGTCTGTCACAAATTACTCCTGACACTCTTCTCCACCCACACCATCCTGCCTGTACTCTCTTCTTCACTTCTCTTCCACACTCACCGTTACTCTGAACTATTGATTCCAAGTATTTAAACTCATCCATCTTCCCCACCTCTACTCCTTGCATCCTCACCATTCCTCTATCCTCCCTCTCATTCACACAAATACATTCTGTCTTAGTCCTGCTGACCTTCATTCCTCTTCTCTCTAGAGCATACCTCCATCTCTCCAGGATCTCCTCCACCTGTTCCCTACTCTCACTACAGATTACAAGGTCATCTGCAAACATCATAGTCCACGGGGACTCCTGTCTGATCTTGTCTGTCAACCTGTCCATCACCATTGCAAATAAGAAAGGGTTCAGAGCTGATCCTTGATGTAAACCCACCTCCACCTTAAATGCATCCGTCACTCCCACCACAGACCTCACTGCTGTCACACTACCCTCATACATATCCTGTACCACTCTGACATACTTCTCTGACACTTCCGACTTCCTCATATAATACCACAACTCCTCTCTAGGTACCCTGTCATATGCTTTCTCTAAGTCTACAAAAACACAATGCAACTCCTTCTGACCTTCTCTGTACTTCTCCATCAACACTCTCAGAGCAAACATCGCATCTGAAGTGCTCTTTCCTGGCATGAAACCATACTGCTGATCACTAATCATCACGTCCCTTCTTAACCTAGTTTCCACTACTCTTTCCCATACCTTCATGCTGTGACTGATCAATTTAATCCCTCTGTAGTTACTACAGCTCTGCACATCACCCTTATTCTTAAAAATCTGTACCAAAACACTTTTTCTCCATTCCTCAGGCATCCTCTCACTTTCCAAGATTTCATTAAACAATCTGATTAAAAACTCCACTGCCATTTCACCTAAACACCTCCATGCTTCCACAGGTATGTCATCTGGACCAACAGCCTTTCCATTCTTCATCCTCTTCATAGCTATCCTTACTTCCTCTTTGCTAATCCATTGTACTTCATGATTCACTATTCCCACATCATCCAACCTTCTCTCCCTCTCATTCTCTTCATTCATCAACCCCTCAAAGTACTCTTTTCATCTCCTCAACACACTCTCCTCGCCTGTGAGTATGTTTCCCTCATTATGCTTTATCACCTTTACCTGCTGCACATCTTTCCTAGCTCAGCCCCTCTGTCTAGCCAATCGGCACAGGTCCTTTTCTCCCTCCTTAGTGTCCAGCCTTTCATACAACTCTTCATATGCCTTATCTTTAGCCTTTGCCACCTCTCTCTTTGCCATGCACCTCATCTCCTTATACTCCTGTCTACTTTCTTCATCTCTCTGACAATCCCACTTCTTCTTTGCCAACCTCTTTCTCTGTATACTCTCCTGTACTTCCTCATTCCACTACCGTGTCTCCTTGTTGTCCTTCCTCTGTCCAGATGTCATATCAAGCACCTTTCTAGCCGTCTCCCTTACTAGCTCTGCTGTAGTTACCCAGCTATTTGGCAACTCTTCCCTGCCACCCAGTGCTTGTCTTAACTCATCCCTGAACTCCACCTCACAATTACCCTTTTTCAATTTCCACCATTTGATCCTTGGTGCTGCCCTCACACTCCTCTTCCTCTTCTTGATCACCAATGTCATCCTACAAAGCACCATCCTATGCCACCTAACTACTATTTCCCCAGTCACCACGTTACAGTCTCCAATCTCCTTCAAACTGGCCCTCCCACATAAGATATAATACACCTGTGTGCATCTTCCTCCACTCTTGTATGTCACCCTATGCTCCTCCCTCTTGTTAAAATACATATTCACTACAGCCATGTCCATCCTTTTCACAAAATCCACTACCATCTGACCTTCTGCATTCCTTTGTTTAACACCATACCTACCATCACTTCCTCATCCCCTCTGTTCCCTTCACCAACATGCCCATTGAAATCTGCTCCAATCACCACTCTCTCACTCTTGGGTACAGTCATCACCACTTCATCCAACTCACTCCAAAATTTTTCTTTCTCATCCATCGCACACCCAACTTGTGGACCATATGCACTAACAACATTCATCATTACACCATCAATTTCCAGCTTCATAAACATCACTCTATCTGACACTCTTTTCACTTCCAAAACACTCTTAGCATACTGTTCCTTCAGGATAACTCCTATGCCATTTCTCCTCCCATCCACACCATGATAAAACAATTTGAACCCACCTCCGATACACCTAGCCTTACTCCCCTTCCATCTGGTCTCTTGCACACACAATATACCAACCTTCCTTCTGTCCATCATGTGTATAAGTGTTAGAAAGATTCCTTAAAGTGACTTGACATGCAGAACATCATACAGTCACACACAGAAATTATTATCTGATACAGAATACATGATGCACTTAATCTGTCCATTTACCTATAACATGGATAAGTTAAGATGTAGCCAACATCTCAAATTTTGCACTTTTAGTATTTTGTGTCCATATTTATTGTTTTAGAAATATTCAAGTTCCTTAGTAAGACTATCTCATGATTTCAGAATTCCCTCTGAGAAAGAAATTTGATTTTACTTATTATATTTCATAACCAAATAAGCTGACTTAAGCACAAATGACTTTTCTTCATGGGCAACCTGTGTGCACTGTCTATTAAGTAATCAGAGTCACAGAATATAATACAATATATAAACAAAGACCCAATATTGCATGATGAAGCTCATGGCAGATCATATGCATAATCACCTCCTAATATTACCACTAATATTTTTCTACGTCTATCTTCCACTTTTGATTCTTGAAGATTTCTTCACAGACATACATCACTTCTCTGGGCTTTGTTGTATCCCCTGCATTTCCTAAATATTTATAAGGTTCTACTTCCTTTCTTCCAGCTTCTATTAAGTTGCTTTAGCCTTTTCACGTCTTATGTGGCGGACAGTATACCATTTTAGTTGACCTTTCTGATACATCAACTGTAATTATACCAAGAGTTCATTCTGGTTTGGTTGCTGTCTGTAGTTCTGCTGTTAGTATAAATGCTTGTTTTCAAATGATTAATCTTGTCCTTCTTTATTTTAATTCTAAGCTGCTATGCATTTGACTATTCTTCTGATCGCCTGTGCATATGACTGTTGTTGAGCTTGATTCTTTATCCTCTCGGACCTCCTGGGTCCTTCCTGTTCTAAAGGGATATTTTCATTTCTATTGTATATAGAAGAGTTGTATTCCCCTGAATCTTCCCTAAAATGGTGGTTCTCTGCTTGTCTACCATAATTATTCCACTATTCTCTTCTATGAGAAACTCGATTGTGAGGGGATATGAATGAAATTCATTGTATGTTATTTTCTTTTGGTGACTTTTCTTATTCTCAAAAATATACGCCGTACCTGAACTATATTCATTAATATCTCTATCCAACTTAGATATTTTTTTATGGCTACGTGATGTAGCATTGTCTGCATCATGCAGAGTTCTCAGATAAACATTTTTGTATTCTTCAACAGTAAACATCGTCATCATTTATTTCCTTATACATTTTATCAATTTTTGTCTTATCCATTTCCATCCTATGCTCATTGTATTTTATCAACTGTCTAATAATGGCCAGCCATGCAATATTTTACAATATTGCTAAATACAAGGTGTTATATGTATACACACATATGACTATCATATATTCTACATATAAGGGTGTCCCATCACTACCTAATACATAATCAATTTATACCAACCAGATAGAATATATTGGTTTTATTGTTTTTGAATACTTTCATTGTGCATAGATTTAGAATATACACTTTTAAATAATTTGTTCAAATAAATATACAAAAAATATACACAATATACAGTATTTATTTATTTAATTTTTATATATATTTATCGTTTTTATGATTTTAATCATTGTAGGTTACTTTACAAACTTGTATTTTACAAGGCCAGCCTACTAGATCAATAGTTTGAACTAATTGTTGAACTAATTGCTGAATTAATTGTTTTATTGTTGTATTGTTTAATTGGTTTTAATGGGCTTCCATATAAATATAGGGATGGAAGCATTCATGAATGGATTCGTAAGAGGTCTCCGGTGCGGAGACGAAATCACTAAATTTTGTTGTTTTTATACCGATAAAAGGTTATCCAGTACTTTGGAACTGGGACTTGGATTTACTGATTGATACCACTGTTTAGGAAGACTGCCTTTATTGATACCGTTCTGCTGTTTTTTTGGTTATTTACATTTCCTTGGTAATGTCAAGGTCACTAAAGCTCAGAGTTATAGAAATTATTTCGCTTGAGTGTGACTTTTTTTTTTATTATAAAAAACAAAATTTGCACAAGAATTCTCTCTGAAACAGTGTTCAACAAATGCAGTTATTACTCAGCTGAAACATTTAACATTTTCTTTATCAATTTTATTCACTTGCAGAGTGATAGAAACATTTTTTAGACAAACCCTGGATGGAAAACAACAATATAAGCAATAGTACTTGTTAGTTTACAAGGAGAAACAACATCTAAGTCTGTGCAGATACAAAGTCTATTGCTATCAGTCTGTTAGTATGACATGCATATTCGTAAATGATATGCATGCATGATAAGCGAGTATGCATCAATTAAAGAACAGCGTATAATTGTAAGAGACAGATTTTCAGAAACCTGCTGGCTCAAAATTAAAAGTTTAATATTAGTATTACAAAATTTATTCAAGTTTGAAAGAAACCCAGGAAAACAGAGCAGTATTCTTATCAAGATTATTAGCAAACAAGTCATTTACACACTCAACATTATAACACTGTATTTGAATACCAAAAATGAGTAAACAACTAACAAGACAAGTAGAGATCTACCACAACTAAAGTAAAATTTAATTAAGTAAAAAAAAAAAAAAAGAACTTTATGGCTCACTCATGGATTGGATATCAGTGTTTTTAAAAATCCATTCATCCACATCTCCTTTTCCCATTTTGCATATGGGGTCAGGGTGTCACTTCAACAGAGACAATCATCTACAGCCAAGGTTTAAACTGCCAGGTGGCTAGCCCTACTGTGGTAATTCTTCCACACAACAAACTCACACACGCTCACACCTGTTGCCAATTTAGAGTGTCCAGTCCACCTACTGCATTTCTTTGGAATGTGGAAGGAAACCGGAGCACTTAGAGGAAACCGACATGAACACAGGAAGGACATGCAAACTCCAAATAGAAAGCACCCCAGCCGAGGATCGAACCAGGCAACCTCTTGCTGTGAAGTGACAACACTATCCTCTCCACCACTGTGCTACCCTGCTTTTATAAATAAAGGACCAAAAAGGTCAAAGCATATTTGCTTCTATACAATATGAGTAATCTCTCCAGTAGACTTATCAGTTTCAAACTAAAGAGTTAACATCAACTTCTCGGAATAAGCTTTGAAGGTATAATTTAAAAGTAATTATTAACTAACTCCAGATACTAATACATTGCAGTTTTATATGTATGTACCATCTACTCCACACTGAACAGTAAAGTATATCCATGTTATCAATTATTTAAAACAGTATAATACTCAGTCAAAGAACATAACTTTAAAAAAAAGCAAAGATATTTGCAAGCTGTTTTAAAGATAACAACCCAAATAACAAAAGAGGACTGTAGAGTTGTAGATCATTTCAGAAAAATAAAACTCAGTGGTATTCAATTCAGTCAAACTGACATACAAAATGACATATTTTCAAAAGAATTTGCTGCACTTCAATATAATCACTGCATCCCATATGAGCTTTTCTTTACCAAGCTTCTAACTTTCTTTCTGCACAGAACAATGCTACAACAAAATTGCCAAATTTGTTACCAAATTTCCCAACAAACTCCATCTCTGTCTAGCATTGAAAAAACTATACTGGCTCAAATTCACCAAAAAGAACAGCTATACACAGCTAAAATGTTCCACAGACTATTGTTCTTTCCCAACAAATACCTGTCCCTTACTCCATTCCTACCATGGTACACATCTACAAGGTCCCTTTGATTATCAGATATATATCTACTTTGGTGACTCCCTATATTCCACATCTGAATCTAAATAGTGGAACTCCCTCCCTAATACCATTAGGCTAATACCTTCCCGCACCCACTTCAAAATCAAACTAAAAGACTGCATATTTAATTCCTGGCACTGTTCATGTCTATCCATCACTATCATATCTCTTGCATTTCTTCTACAGCTGCTCATATATTACATTAAAATTCTGTTTTCTTTAACTCTGCTCTTTCTCTCTAATCATGCTGTCTGCCATTTTATCATCCTGGAATTCCCCAATCTTACACCTCCTTCCACCAGTAAGCGGTTACCTTTCCACTTAGACTAAATCCCTCTCTGCATGCTGCTCCAGCAATCTTCCCTTTAATAATGCCTCCTTGCACGCCTGTCTCTTCCTAATTATATTCTCTTCCACTCTCATTGATATCCCCCTCCATATCCCTCCTTCTCTTTACATACCAAGTTATCTTATTCTTTCTCCCTTCTCCTGAAAATAATCATTGTGCTTAGTCAGTAATTTTGTCGTGTTATATTGTGTTATATTTTTCCGTATTGTCTACATTTTTTTCTTTTTATTGTTAGAATGTGTAATTTTGTGAAACTTTCTCCCTGGGCTTCAGCTAGAAAGTGGTCCTGCTGTGATTTGTTTCAGCAACTGATAGTGTAGTTGCTGAAATCAATATGTAATAGTTTAAAAGGACCATGGTGCTTGCATAAACTGTTTGCTACAGGTCAGAAGTTTGGAAGACCTTGAAGACCTTTTTTTTGGTAGAAGATGATGTCCCCTGGGGTTTCTCAAAGTTCAACACCACAACCCTCACTACTCAGCATCACCTTTGCAGATCTCCAAATTACAGATGAGGATCTATGGATAACCACGTTAGCGAATGACTGGACACTTGCCGTCATCCTCAATTCCCTCTCGGATATGCAAAAGCTCTAGCTGGAATGCATACATGAGAACAACTAATGCTCACAAAATGTATTAAAGCTAAATACTAAAAACTGTAATATCATCATATGTGGTAAACAATCCCTTCATCCATCTTATAGTATAGAACACCCTGTTTCTAAATGAAAGTGTGATGAGGGACCCTAGGACAAGGGTAGATAATTCCCTTGCCTTTGACCATAACATGCAACAGTGGTTAGGGAATAATTTTACCTGGCTCAGCTGATTGCAAAAGGTATTTTATCTAGATCTAAGGAAGTTATTACCTCTACTATATTGTTCAAACCTATTATTGAATACAATGCCCCCTTTTGGAATGTATCTTACTAGGCATAGCAAACAAGTGGAAAGACCTCAGAGGTTTCTATCTAAAAAGATCACAGGCTTGAAAGATACAAGCTCTCAGGAGAGGCTGAAAGCACTGTCCTTTAATTCAGTGTACTGAAGACTTCTTAGGGACAATCTCTGCCTAGCCTTTTAGGCCACTAGAGATCCAGTAGTTTAAGACCTATTGTAGCTCCATAAATCAAACAGTCCCACTAACACTGGAACCAGGGACCTAAACCTGCATCAGCAAATAAGCAAAACACAATGGAAAAACAAATTTGTCACAGAGTGCTTACACCTTCTCTAGAACAAACGCCCACTACAGATTAAGCAACGTGACACAATTTCTTCTTTCAAAAAGGAAAGATTTCGGTATTCACAAATTCACTCCCTTTTTAATTTCTCCAAGTCTTATGGGTTTCTAATACCATGACAGGAATGGACCCCATTTCTAAGTCAAAGTACAACTAAAGTTCCTGAAATTAGTATTGTTTCAATCTTTGATGTCAGCCAGAAGTGCTCTTCGCAGCACCCGCAATGTGCCCAGTAATGACTCATTCTGCAAGTCATATGGGGTTACATGTATTGGTAACATATCTAAATATGATTGTAGATTCTTTTTTATAAGAGCCATTGCTCCTACTACTGTTGGAACTGTCTGGGTATCTTTCTTCCTCATCGCTCTTGTTTCTTCCTGCAGATCTGATATTTTATGACCTTGTGTCTCTCTATATACACAAGATACTGTAGTCACTGGGGGGTGGTGATTTCAATGATCACTGCTACTTTTGTCTCCTTTTCATGGACCACTACATCAGATTTTCTAGCAACTATCTTTTGAACTGTCGGTAATGGATGATCCCATGTGATATAGACATCATCATTTGCTATGATGCTTTGTGGCACAGGCTTCCAGTGATTTTCAGCCACTTCAATACCATAATGTTTACACAATTCTCCAGTGCAACAATCTTGCCACATTATTATGCCTTTCAGTATACAGTCCTTCTGCCATTAGTATATCTCAACCAGCAACAAGGTGTGCAATTTCTCAACCAGCAACAAGGTGTGCAACTATTTCCAATTCTGTTTTACAAAACCTACATTTGTCTGTTTCTCCCACATGTTCAATGGACTTTGTAAACCAACGTGTACATAGCCCACTACCTTGTGCCACCAATATTAACCTTTCATCTCTTGGTTTGAATTCGCCTCTCTTTAGCCATTCCCGCGTTTGATCCTGATCAACATGAGGTTCTTCTGGAAGGTTTCTATACTTGCAACTATATTTATGCATTTTCCACATTTCTTGCCTTCTCATCTGGTCCTTCACCTTATATTCTTTCTTTTGTTTTTTGGCACATTAATTGCTGTCTGATTTTTTATCTGCTTCTGGTTTGATTTCCATTCCTGCATGATGCCAATATGCTTCTGCTAGATTAAGCAGACAAGTCATCTTAGATTTCTTCTAATCATGTTTCAAAACTTTCACAATGTTTGGGTCTTGTGAGATCAGCAGATATGTATACAGTCCCACAATTGCAGATATATACAAGTAGTCAGTTTCAAGGAGGCCCATCCCTCCTTCGGAATGGGGAATGCATAATCTTGGTATGCACTGAGTTTTATAAATCATTTGATGAGCATAAAGCATCCTTCTTGTTTTCCTGTCTGATCTATCCAACATGTTTTGGGGTCAGTCAATCACTCCAAAGCTGTAAGTTAGGACAGGAAGAGCAAATAGCTTGAATTCTGTTCCCAGATGTCAGTGCTGTTTTCAGAATTAATATGTCTTCTAAAGTATTCCTTACTGAGTTTTATTCACATTTGTTCATGTTTTATTGTTGATCCTTCCTCAATTCCCAAGTATTTATAGACTCCCTCTTGCTCAAGTTCCTTTATATCACATTCTTGTCCTAAACTGATGTTTTCCTGGTGCTGCAGTTTTCCTGCTTTAAAGGTTGCTTTTGCACATTTATCAAGGCCAAGTGACATTCTTATATCATCTGAAAAAGTTTTGACAACTTGCAGTTGTACTTTCAGTTCCTCATCTGATAAGCTATACAGTTTTAAATCATTGACAAAAAGAAGATGAGAAGTCTTTACACTTTGTTGTTTTTTAGGAGCCAAATTATAACCATGGCCTAAACTGTTAAGTAGATAACTTAATGGGTTAAGGGCAAGGCAGAATAGCAGCAGTGACAGAGAGTCACCCTGGAATATCCCCCCTTTGAATTTTTATCCCTGGAATAATAATTTGTCCTTTATCATCACTTAATTAGAAAGTAGTCTGCCACTGTTTCTGGTCACTGCAATGTAGTTGATCAGTGCAGGGTGTATCTTATACATTTTTAAGCACTCCTTTATCCATGAATGTGGGATACTATCAAATGCTTTTTTGTAGTCAATCCATGCCATACTTAGATTCTTCCCCTGCTTACAGTTCTCCACTATAACTTTATTTAACAAGAAATGATCCTTTGTTCCATATGACTTTCTTTTATTGCCCTTTTGTTCTACTGCCATAATTGAGTATTCTTCTAAATGACTATAAACTCTGTCAGCATCAATTGCAGTGCATAGTTTATACTTTGTCAGAAGGCAAGTTATTGGTCTATAATTTTGTAGGGCAGCTTGCAGGTTCACTCTTAAGTAGGAGCATTGTTTTTCCTGTTGTTAGCCAAGCTGGTGTCTGTTCGGGGTGTGCATGTGAATAGTTCTTACTCATGGCTAAATCTTCATGCAAAGTTGTTGAAACTTTTAACCAGAAGTTATGTGCTGCATCTGGGCCTGGCATTGTCCAATTAGAGGCTTTTCTTAACTTTCTTTCAATCTCTCTGGCTGTTTCTTCATCCCATTTCATATCCTGTATATTTAAACGTCTTATTCCTTCGTTTACGTCTTCTATCCATTTAGCATCTTTGTTATGTTTCACAAGATCTTCATAAATACTTCTCCAAAATATATAACACCACACAGTAAAAAATAATCCAGAAAACGACTCAGCCAGTAAATCCAATAGATTTATTTTCTTAACAGACTTCTCTTCTCCAGCGCCTCGGCATAAGCCTTTGACAGAGTATTCTCCAAAATATATCTATTTCTTCTTTTTTTGGAGGTCTTTCAATTCCATTTACCTTGTGTCCCAATTCTCTATAAAACTTTTTTGTGTCATTAATAAATTCTTTATTTTGTACTTTTCCTTTATCTGCATATATTCTGCCTGTGCTGAGATTTTTAGTTTGTTATTTGTGATAGTACATGATAGATCCTGATCTGTTCTAATACTGTGCATTGCTTTTATCACATCTGCCTTTCTAAGTATTTTTGTTGATCTGGTCCCTCTTTTATACTCTTCTAATAGTGACACTTCTTGTCTTAATTGCTTTATATTTTTCTCTATTTGTTTATTCCATGATGGTATTAGATTTCTCCCCTTCCTTTCCCTCACCACCCTGTGTTCTTGTGGTAGAACTTTATCAGTTGATAATTTAGCTGCACAATAATATATCCTGTTTGCTTCTGTTATATCGCATGTCGCATGGATCTCTATGGACAGCCCTAATTACTGTGTTCATTTTTTTTATCAAACGTCTGACTTTTTGGGTTTTATTGACCTTCTGCAGTCTATTTCTTTTATTGATCTTAATAGGTCTATCTAGCTCTATTAAGTCAAGCAACTCTTCTCTTAGCTCATTTTCTTCTAAACTGAGGGCACATTTTTTTGTTTTCCATTTCTTGCAGGCATTCTATGGAAAGTTCTATAACATCTTCCTGTAGCACATTCTCTTCAATTTCATCTTGTGCCATCTATTGCTCTTTCATATGGAAACTCACTGGCCTATCACTCCTCAACATTGACTGCATCTGAGTTTCCACAGTTTTAGAAAAGAGGCACAAACCTTCATTGTCCAATAAGCATCCCAAGGATCTGAATTAATCTACTAAGACAGCAAGGTAGAAAGCAAATCCACCTACTTATGGCAAGAAAGCCATGTGCCACCAAAGAAACTTCACTGATACTGCCACCCCACCCCCACTAAAGGTGATTTGTTCAACTAAGACATCCCTTCCTAGAATACAGATTATAAAGAATGTGATAAAACTATGTGAAACAACAATCAAATCAGCTTGCAAACCACATGCACAGACTGATCTAGACTTACGAAGCATCTTGTGTTCATATGTAAAAAAAGTATTCTGACATGTGAGTGAGCATTTGTTGGGGGCATGCATTCACATGCATGCAAATGCATTTACTGAATGCATCATAGGAATAATCTGTTCAGTCTTGTGTGCCTGTCAATTTCATTGTGCAGGTTTGTGCAGACTTGCATCAATACATGGGTGAATATATGTGTGACCGCCTAGATGTATGTATTAACACACTTTAGTGTGTTTGTATGTATGTATGTATGTATGTATTTATGTATATGTTAGTAAGTAAATCTGACTGTCTGTGTGCATGTGTGCGCGTCTGTGTTTGTGTGTGTGTGTGTGTGTGTGTGTGTGTGTGTGTGTGTGTGTGTGTGTGTGTGTGTGTGTGTGTGTGTTTTACAAAAGTTTAAATCCAACATGAATAGGAGCACCTGTCCCCTGCTGTGTTAAAGCTGAGAAGCTTATGCCTTCCTGCCTGTATGCTACAACACTTAGTTTGTGTTGTCACCATCACAGTGCAGGGATAGACAGTGTTTGCTTACACAGTATCCTACTGTCCCATTCACTGACAGGACATATGCATCATCGGTGGGGCAAAATATTTTAAGTCTTATTTTTAAATATAAATAAGAGTTTGTAAACCTTTTGTCAAGAATTTTAATTATCAAACATAATCAGTTCAAAAGTGGGTAAAGATATTTCTATAGGGAAATGGACAGCGGACAAGCCATAAATAGTAATTGCACGTCTTTTAGAGAATATCTTATATCAAATGGAAACAATCAATAGAACCAGGTCTGCTTTACTGATGGCATAAGTACCAGCTGATAGGCCGGGCCTCGTCTTTTTATTTTAATATTGACAGTTAAAGCAGAACTTGCCCTTATGATGGTAATAATGCTGACATTTAATTTGCGCATTTGTTCTAGTTCTCAACTTGGCTTAATGCGATGTAAGAGCACTAAAGCTTTTCATCAGCTGTTCTTGTAATGAGACTGCAGTCTGCTGCCACTGCAGTATTGCATATTCACAGGGGAAAAACTTTAAATGAGCAAGGAAGAATATGAAACAATGCTACAGCCAGAAAGTAAACCCACAGCACAGTGTAACTATCACTAGCAGAAGGTTTAAATATGTAGAATTATACATCAGTAAGCAGAAGGCCTGACACTTGAACAATACCAAGAGCTTCATCACACTTTATAAGGACATCATATTATATGCCCTGGGAATACAGCAGAACCTCAGAAGAATAACATGTAACAACTGTAATTCTGAGCACAAAAGCCAGAGGGACAAAGGAGATATTCTTTAGCGCAAGGCCAGATGTCACAGTAGCAGATATGAAAACCGCATTAGAAACATTGTAAAGACAAGTAATTAAACCAAAATGAAGCTACTCTGTCAGTGCATATGAAGTTATCAAAGCTTTGAGAAGTCACTGAAGCTCTGGTAAATAAAGACCCACACTACCTTCACATGAAATGAAGAACATCATTCTGTACACAGGCATAAGGAAATTTCATCCACTTCCTAGTTATACCTATGAAGTACAGACACATAAATAATTTGAAATAGCACTGCATAGCCACTCACTGACAACCTATAACAATGTTTTCATAGTGAAACATTTTTAGGATAACCTTTGCTTCATATCATTGTAAGAATCTGTGGATCTTGGCTCTTAAACTGGAAAGCTGGAATACCAGCACAGGTGAGGCTGAGCAAAGTTTTGTACATTCAGTTTCAAACAGACTGACAAACTGGGGAACATCTGCACCACTGTTATTTTCCAAGGCATAGAAAGGATATTTCTTCATTCCATGGAAAATAACAGAAATTACTAGTTTTAATTAATACCTACAGAGCTGATACTCATAAGGGTCAGGACAAGATAATCTCCAAGTGGAAAATACAACAGTTCAGTAAAAGGAAAGCCACATAGTCCAGCCATGTTGTTTCTTTTGTATTTGGAGTTGGAAAGAGCAAGATATGAATATCAAGCACATTATCTTACTTCTTCTTCTTCTTCTTTCGGCTTTTCCCGGTTAGGGGTTGCCACAGCAGATCACCTGTCTGCTCATGATTGGCAGTGGAGTTTTACAGTGTTGAGTTGCCAGCCTGGAGCCCAACCTTCCACAAAAGGCACACACACGCACATACTCACACCTAGGGCCAATTTAGAGTGTCCAATCCACCTACAG
This sequence comes from Protopterus annectens, assembly GCF_019279795.1. Lineage (NCBI taxonomy): Eukaryota > Metazoa > Chordata > Ceratodontiformes > Protopteridae > Protopterus > Protopterus annectens. The sequence continues at coordinate 215,594,464 of NC_056749.1, read as the reverse complement.
CATGTCTTTGGGATGTGGGAGGAAACCGGAGCACCTGGAGGAAACCCACGCGACCACAGGGAGGACATGCAGACTCCACACAGAAGGCACCCCAGCTGAGGATCAAACCAGAGAACCTCTTGCTGTGAGGTGACAGTGCTAACCGCTGCACCACTGTGGCCACCCTAAGCACATTATCTTACTGGTCTTCTTTCTGCTTTTCCCGGTTAGAGGTCGCCACAGCGGAACTCCGGTCCGCTAATGATTGGCAGTAGATTTTTATGTGATGGCTTGCTGGGCCTAACACACAAACTTCAATGAAGGAATGCCCATTCACACATGTCAACACACAGAAGATGCTCTAACTGAGAATCGAACGTGCAATGTCTAACTGTGAGGTGACAACGCTACCGCAGCACCACCACTGCAAGCACATTATCTTACTAATGTTCATTAAATAAACATGTCAAGAATTTTCTTTGAGGGGGCGTGGCCAAGATGGGCAGTGAGTAGCAGCAGAATTCAACAGCTCCACTAAAGAAATATTATTCTGACTGGCATTCTGAGTTCAGTCTAAAAACAGAAAATACTTTTGTACATGATTTAATAGAACTTAACTTCACCTATAATAATATCAACTTTAAAACTAAAAGAAGGCAGATTTTCTTGTCAAATTATTCTTGAATGACTTCTCATCTGAAGAAATTCATCATGAGCTTCACTAAATCCAACAACCAGGATTCCAGCCTTAAAAGAGAGATTCAGACTTTGATAACAAATATACAAGACCTTACCACAGAAATTGATAAGGTAGATACCAAAATAGACAATTTCAAGGAGAAGACTACCAAACAAATGGATTTACTTCATCATGACTTATTACAACACAAATCTCAGATATCAGGTATCGAAGAAGCTCTAAATGATACGGATAGAAGAATTCTAGAAAATGAAAATAATGTGGAATTCTTACTAAAAAAAAATACTCTCCTACAAAATAAACTAGATCTTAAAAACAGATCCAGATGCAACAATCTAAGAATATTTGGATTACCTGAAGGCATAGAGGGGAAGAACATGACTAATTTTCTCACTACTTGGTTTCCTAAAACTCTTGATCTCACTGAAGCTATGTCTTTTGGTATTGACAGAGCACATCGTTCTCTTACCACAAGTAATACATCCAACAAAAAAAACAACCTAGATCTACCATTGTCAAATTCCTCTCATCGTCCGACAAGGAATTAGTTCTAAAAACAACATGGTCCAAGTCACCAATTAAATCAAATGAAGCTATAATATGCTTTGACAATGATTATTCATCAGCAGTTATAGCTAAAAGAAAAATATTCCTACCTTTGATAAAGGAACTGAAGAAAGCACAGGTGAAGACTCATCTTTTGTTCCTGCAAAGCTGAAGATATTTTCATCGGAGGGTCCCAAAATGTTTGAAGACTTGGACTCTGCTCTGCACCATGTAAAAGTCCATAAGATCTTGGAAAAAATAGAAGAGATGGAATGGGATAATCCTACACTTAAGAGAAGGGCATCTAATCCTACATGGAAACCTCAGAGAAACAAAAAAGACTAAGAAACAAGTTCATAGGTTCATAGGTTCATGCTAGGCTATCTGCCCTAGGGCATTTATAAGCCTAGCCAGAGTGTGTTTGGCTTTCTCCACCCATTTTAAATTAATTTTGCTATGCCCTTTTTCGAGGTTAGTATACTGTGCCTCTGTCTAACAGTGACACAGAAGTGATACCCGGGGTAAACCTACGATCCCCTATCCACTCATCAAGATTCCTCTTGAAGAGAGTCAATGAGGGACTCTGCCTAACCTGGACTGGGATTTTATTCCAGAGTGATGTGAGCCTCTGGGTTATGAATCTGTCCCTCCAGCATGTCCTATTTATTTCAGTGCTGAGGTTCAAGTCTCTCAAGCGCGTAACTCGATGGTATTTGGATTTTCTGAGGTGCAGCATGTCCATTAATTCCGGGTTGGACATGGCTTTATATGTCAGGCACAGATCACCCCTGAACAGGTGGTATGCCACTGAGTAGAGCTGGAGTTTCTTTAACCGGGCAGCATATGGCATCTGCTTGAGCCCTTTGATCCTGTTGGTGAGGTACTTTTGGGGTCCTTCCAGTTGCTGCAGGTGTCTGGTAAGGTACATCCCAAAAGGGGCATTGTACTCAATTATGGGCCTGATGAGGGATGAGTAAAGAGGCACGATGACGTCCCCTGATCTAGATGTGAATCCCTTCATGATTAGGTGGGCTATATAAAATGTTTTTCTAACCACTTTGGCCACGTGGTTGTCAAATGAGAGACTGCTATCAACTTGGGTCCCCAGGTCCCTAATTACTTCTTCTGTACTTAATGGATTACCACCTATGTGGTAATTTGTGGGCACTTTATTTTTTTTCCAAAGGGGATGACTATACACTTTTTGGCATTTAGATTGAGGCCATGGCTCTGGCACCAGTTGTCTGTTTCTATGAGGCTCTTTTGGAGGATGCTTGTGTCGGCTGTAGAGTTGATTATGGCGCCCAGTTTGCAGTCATCTGCGAACTTGGTCAGCCACAGTCCTTCCGTGTTGGCCTGTACCTCCGAGAAATATATACCGAACAAGAGAAGTCCCAGGACTGAGCCTTGTGGGACGCCACTTGTAACTGGTTTGGAGTCTGACATGGCTCCAGCAATTCTAACCATGTGGGTTCTGTCCTTGAGCCAGTTTGCAACCCATCTAGTGACATAGGGGTTTATATTTAAGCTGGTGAGCTTATCTATAATGCCCGAGTGGGGTATTGTATCGAAGGCTTTTGCGAGATCCAGGTAGGCTGTGTGGACCACCTTCCCCTCATCAATGGCCTTGGTGACTGTTTCAAAGAAATCAACCAGGTTTAAGAGGCAGAATCTGCCCTTAACAAAGCCGAACTGGGTAGGATCCAGTGTCTGTAGATCCCCAATATCTTTATTTATGAGGTCCATGATGATCCTTTCCATAGCTTTGCAGACCAAGCTAGTCAGGCTTATGGGGCAATAGTTTCCAGGATCTGTTGAGGGACCACCTTTGTGGAGAGGGACCACTGTTGCTGTACGCCACTCTTTGGGTACATATCCTGTAGTAAGGCTGAGATTGAACAGTAGTTTTATGTTTGGCTTTAGCTCTTCTTGGAGTTCATGTAGGATGCAGCCCGGGACACCGTCTGGTCCCATTGATGCTGTGATTTTTGCTTTGGAGAGGGCGTATCTTACCTGACCATCTGAGATGTCAGGGGGGCAGCACTCTGCTGGGATAGATATTTGCCCTTTTGATGGGGGGGGGGAGTTTGTGCTGAACCTGTCAGCTAGGATGTTGGCAATGTCTGTGGGTTTGGTGTATTTTTCGTCATTTTGGACTAATTCTGAGCATATCTGGGAATTCCCACCCAGGTTCCTAACATAACTAAAGAAAGCCTTGTGATTATCCTTAGTGTCCTGTGCAATTTTTCTCTCGAAGCTGGCCTTAGACGATTTTATGAGTGCCCGTAGTTTTTTGCTAATACTGATCAGAGATGCCTTCCCTTTTTGGGATTTTGCTCTATCATTTAGTAGCTTCCTCCTTCTATTGTATAGTTTGTTTATGGCTGGGGTCCACCAGACAGGACGTCTGCCTTTGGAGGATTGGGTCTTGGTTTTATTTGGGATTGCATGATCCATGCATTCCTGAAGGTGTTCATAGAATGCATTTATAAAGGATTCTGCGGTCTGGGCCATATTTTCCACAGGCCCGGGGGCTTTGAAGGATTCCACCTCGGTTTTGAGGAGTGTGAAATTTGCTTTAGAGAAGTTTTTCACTGTGGTTTTCTGGGCAGGAGGTGGGGTCGGGATGTTAATATCCAGTGAGATTAGTTTATGGTCTGATCTTACCAGTGAGGGATACACTTCTGGTCTGGAGCATAGAGTCCCCATGTTGGTGATGATCAGGTCCAGTATGTTTTCCCCTCTTGTGGGAGTGGTAATAAGGTGTTCCATAGCATTTGAGTTTATAAATTCTAGGAACCTTTGGGCTAGGGTGTTGATGCTAGAGTAATGCTCCCAGTCTATGTTTGGGTAGTTGAAGTCGCCCAATATAATGGTGTTTGGAGAGACCTTCATATTTTCCAGTGTTCTCAGGAAGGCCGAGTGTTGTTCCTGGGTTTGGGAGGGTGGTCTGTAGCAGGCTATAAACTGGAAGGCAGTTTTACCCACTGTTAGTTGCACATGGATAGTCTCTGATGTTTTGTGCTGTGCCACCAACCTGGAGGTGTGGGTATCTTTGACGAATATTGATACTCCCCCTCCTTTTGTGGTTCGGTCCAAGTTTTGGGGCCGAAAAGCATGGTATGAGGTATAACCTGGTAGTGCTGGGGTGCTCTCGGGAGCCTTGAACCAGGTTTCTGTTACTGCACAGATATCGATGTTCTCCATGATAAGGAGAGTTTCGAGTGTGTGCATCTTGAGGTTTAGACTTCTGGCGTTGAGTAGCATTACTCTTAGTTTCTTATCCCTTGTGATACCTATGGAGGTGGGTTTGTCTTTTGAGCCTTGCCTAAAAAAGGCACTATGGGGGTAGCAAGAGCCTTTGCCAATATCTGAAAGCCCAGGGGTGACAGGTGCAAGCCGTCCCTAGCGAAGCATTGTGGCTTGTTGAGCATGTCATCCCAGGCTGACAGGCATTGGATCCCCTTTGAATGACACCAATACTTAAGCCAATTGTTGAAATTGATCATCTTGTCTTCATATTGTGGCATCATTCTTGGTGAGGGTAAGATGCTACTCAAGGTCAGGGTCATACCGGCCTGGGCTACATGCTCAGAGAGCTCCTCTATGTCTCTTTTCATGTAGTCCAGGGAGGTACGTCTCAGGTCATTCACACCAGCATGGACAATGACTGAGTCATATTTGTACTTGCCTTGACCTGAGTGTTTGTGTTATGTGGCAGATCCTAGCGCCCGACAGGCAGCTCACCGTGACCTTCTCCTTGTTCAGCCTGGTGAGTGGGACGTCAGTGTGCCTGACGACAGAGTCACCTATTACAAGTGTATCAGGTGTGTTGTTTAGCCTTAAGGGCTGTGACTGTTCGGCACACTGGCTTTGTGAGCTATGTGTTGCACGTGTTTTGTTTTGGGGTAGCGGTTGCTTGGGTGTCTGCTTTGGAGGTCTCTGCTGCTTAGGCAGATTTTTATTTAGAGCCTCCGAGTATGTTTTTGTGTGTTTATGTGTTTGGTTTGCTGTCATGGTAGGTTTATGTGAGACTGAAATTGTAGTGAGTGTGGTTTCCTTCTCCTCCTGACTGGTTACGCCAGTACTGAGTTGAGAGAGCTCATCCTCCAATTTGGCTATATGGATGCATCTCTCACATGTGTTGGAATTTGTTGGGAGGAGGAGAGGGTTGTCTGTGTACATGAGGCAGTTGTAACATTGCCTCAAGATTCCCAGATTCACCAGCTGGACCGGAGAAGAGATTGACAACTGACCTTTGGACATGCTAGAATAGTATTGGGAATTCCTTTATAAATGAAAAAAAGGGCCAATGGGGAACAAGGTACTCAAGGGGAGTTTGTGAGGGTGTAGTGCTTTTAATTTTTTAGTGCTGACTTATATAATTGCTTTAGTGAGCAAGTGCCAGGTAACTTAAATGCAATGTGTTACAGGTAACTTAAATGCAAAAACGACAAACAGTAACTTTCTTTTAAGTGAAACAAGGAAATAAGTACAGTAAGCAATGCAGATATCACTAGGGATCCACAGAAGTGCTGAAAAGCCGCGTTTTAGGTGGTATTAGCATTTCAGGGAAATAACAAGCAAACAAACAACAAGCATACAACAAAACTAGATTCAGCAGGCCTGGATCTAGTCTATGCTACAGCAAACAAGGTGTACCAATTTCAGTAATAAACAGTTGAAATATGCAGGCACTATAAGCCTTTAACCAGAAATTCCCAGCTCAGAAGGGCAGAGTCCAGCCTCTCCTCCCACAAGAGTGCAGACCACGAACCTTCTTAATGTAAAATAACTGGCCTGAAGCCCAAGTGCTTAAACCAGAACTAATACACTTTTGGAATAACAGACACTGAGCCCTCAATCAGCAGTTCCCAACTTAGAAGGATGTAAGCTACCTGTCCTGCCACCACAGTGCAGGCCACAAACCTTCCTAATGTAAAACAACTGGTCTGAAGCCCAAGTGCTTAATCCCACATACAAGTCATTTTTGGTGTTTTTTTCATGTAAAGCGGTGAAATACAACTTCTAGTGACTCTGTGAAGCTCGAGCTTGTTGTCCACAAGCTTATTTCATCTTGAATTGCCTTATCTTCACAAAAAATCCTCTCTACAATCTCGAACGAGCTTCACAAAATCGCAACGTGATTTGATGACATCAGAGCTAGCTAGTCGCCCAGCCTAACCAGGAAGTCATTACATGTAATTTCATCAGAAATCTTCAGAAGTGTTGAAAACAGCAGTATATACTTTAAACATGTTTTGTAAGCCTGCTTAATACAATGTTTGGACAAATCTTGACTTTAAAAAGAAAATCGTTTTTCAACTGTGTCTTTTTATTCATGTCTCTGTTAAAAGAAGAAAAAAATGAAAAGTAAGTGTACATTTACTTTAACTAATGAATGCCATACTATATATATTGCTGTGCCTTGCTTAACCTGATAAAATTAGTTTTATTATAAATTATAACTAGTTTTCATTCAGTGGCTGTGGCTGATAGTTGATATGAAAATAGCATGGGTTAAAGTAAGCTCATTTAAGATATGATGGCATGTTCTACTTCAGGTGCTTAAACTGTCATTTGAGCTTTCATGCTAAGGATACATATACAAATATGTTTTGAAAACTATATTAATATATAGCATCTATTTTAACAAGGCTAGCAGTTACTTCAAACAACATTTTTCTTTATTAGAATGTTGCTTATTTTAGATAGCAGAATATTTTCTTCTGAATGATATCAAGAATAATATGTTATAACAATAGATTTGTATGCCAACTTAGCTTAAGTCCCCCGAAGGGTCATGTGTTCTACTAATTTCAACAGAGAGTATTAGCAAATTAACTATTGTAACAGCAATTTTCACTGTATCTAACAACATATGGTTCAATAGAAGTTAAAGTGTCTTTTTTGTGGATTGTTTGCAAGCATAAAGAATTATTTCATTAATAAAGGATTTCTAACAAATGGCATACTATTTTAGGATATATTTAGTTACATAATTCTCATGAAACATGACTATGGTATAAGCAATACCAGATGAGTTACACTGATTACAATTCTGTTTTACTGGTTTTAATGAATATGTGATCATATATAGAGTAACTGTTTGTGTTGTCTGTTTAACATTTATGTATAGTGGAGGCTGTATTCTGTTGCTGCTGTTTAGGGGTTTGATCTGAGTGACAGATGTCACTGCGACAAGGAGTTTACAACTCCAGGCGGGTAGCTACCCCATTTTTTATGACATATATACTACATTTAATTTTCTTAATAAGTTCTTCCTGACATCCATTATAATTCAAATATATATAATTGTAAGTTGCAAGAATCTTATAACACATACTATGTGTGTTATAGTAACAGACATTGACTATAATTTAAATAACAGATATTTTGGAGAGGATAACATAAAACATATACAAGATAACACACAAAACACAAGCATGTCTTACTTATTTATAATGCTATTATGACCACATTAAAAAGTTTATCAATCAACATAAATGGTCTGAATAACCCTATTAAAAGAGGAAGTTTATTTAAATACTTAACTATACACAAACCAAACATAATATTTTACAAGAAACACCTTTATTAAAAAATATATTAATTTTTAAACACTAATAAATGTACAGTTATTGCTAGTTCTGAACATTCTAAAATGAAAAGAGGAGTAGCAATTCATTGGAACAGAACTCTCCCTTTACCTAGAATTATTAAATTTATCAGGACAATAAAGGGATGCTTTGCTTAGTGATAATCAAAATAAATACAAAACTTTTCACTTTAGTAAGCAACTATTGGTTACCAGGCATTGGAATTAGCACTATTAAACAACAATTGAACCAAATTGTATCTCATTCTGAGGGTAATATTATTATGGCAGGAGATTTTAACTGCGTTTTAAACGAAAAAGACTCTAGTACTTTAGGGAAAAGGAAGATTACCTCACAAGCTAAACAACTAATACAATTCATGGATACATATCATCTAAAAGATATACATGACTACACAGATTTGAGCTCACCTCAATTCACATTCTTTTCCAATAGATTCAAAACATACTCCAGAATAGATAGGGTAATTATATCCACGCAAATAATACATGATTTAATAAACACCACGATTCTGTCTTACCCTATTTCAGATCATAATTCAATCATCTTTGAGCTTAACTTAAATGATACCCTAAAGACTCATATAAGAAGAATTCCTGCATACATAACTCAATTAAAAGAATTTCAAACATTTTTTGAAGAAGAAACACAAAATTTTATAAAAATCAACTTAACATCCAACTCTCATGACATATATGTATAGGATGCATTAAAAGCTTACTTATATGGACAAATAAATAAATGGTACTATAACAAAAGAAAGTCCTGGGATGAAAATTTTAAAAAATACAAGACAAACTAGATAGATTACACCTCAAAATTAATGACAAGTTCACTCCTAAGAATATTAGAGATGAAATAAACAAAACTAAGAATGAATATAGTGCTATCTTACATCATAAGACTATGATTTCCTTAGAAAATTTTAAATTCCTTGCCTATTCAGCAAACCCGAAACATTTAACTAACCTTGCAAATAAAACTAAATGAATCAATAAACAAAATCATATTAAAGAAATATACTCGTTAAAAAAAAAGAAAAAGGTTTATGATATACAAGACGTAATAAATGAATTCAGACATCATTTTCACACAATTAATCAAACTTCACATATCATTCAACCTATAGATAAAATAAAAGAATACATTAAAAAAAACATATATCAAACTCAATAAATAACAGTCAGAAATTATAGACAAATCTCTCTAGTTGACATACAAACTCAAATTAATAAGCTTAAACAGAACAAAGCACCAGGTAATTATGGTATCTTACCTGAACTATATAAAATTATGCCTAAAACAGCTATTTCTTTACTCCATAATGTATTTACTATAGCCCAGAATGACATAGTATTGCCTCCATCCTGGAAATATGCATTTATATCACCCATTCTAAAATCTAGTAAGGACCCTCAGTTATGTACTTCATATAGACCCATATCTCTTTTAAATATTGATTATAAAATGTTCATGAATATTTATGCTGATAGATTAAAAAATTTTTTACCCCAGTTAATTAATGAAGACCAGACAGGTTTTGTAACTAATAGAAGTACCTATGATAATATTAAACGGTCTCTTATTTTAATTGATTATTCACACAGAAAGAAAAAAAACATGTCACTGGTTAGTCTTGACATTAATTCAGCATTTGACTCAATACATTGACATTATCTATTCACATTATTACAATGTTTAAACTTTTCAGATAATTGTATTAACCTACTAATACATCTTTATAAAGGGACCCTGGCTTATATCATAATTGGAACATACACATCAACTCAAATACCCATCACTAAAGGAACAAAACAAGGATGCTCACTATCCCCCCTTACTGTTTACCCTTATAATGGAACCATGGGCTAATGATATACGAGGAAATAAAAACATAGGGGGTTTGGCAATAAATGATGAAATAACATCTAAAATTCAGTTATTTGCTGATGATGTGCTCACCACCACTAAGGAAGATAATTCCTCCATAACAGCCTTATTTGAAGCCATTAACACATTTCAAAACATATCTGAACTGACATTTAATGATGATAAAAGTAAGATCCTATCTATTTATTCAAACAATAATAAGAGAAATATTAACAATGATCCAAACAAATTCATCAAAGATCAAATTACATACTTAGGTATCATCCTTGTTAAAGATATTAAATTAATCACAAAACTAAAGTATAATAAATGTTATATAAATATTCAAATCTTATTAACGAAATGGAATACAATTATATTTACAACTGAGGAAAGATTAACTATCATTAAAATGATAATTCTATCTAAAATTCTCTATATTATACAATCTATTTTAATACTTCCCAATAAAGTATTCATTAACAAGTTCAATTCCCTGTTATTAAATTTCTTTTGGTTTCCCTAGAAACCTAGAATAGCACTCAAACACCATCTTTATAGTTGGAACAAAGGGGGCATAGCCTTTCCTGATTTGAACCTTTATTCTAATGCCGCTATTATTAGATCCATAGCACAACTGTTAAATACTTCATACCAGGCCAAATAGAAAATATTCTGGGAATCTTCAGCTATGCTACTAATATTGAAACCACAACCTTACAAATTAGAATAAACAATCCAATATTATGGATACTTAAAAATTACTTCACTACACACAGCATACCCAAACATTCATTTAGCTACTTATACAATATATTTATAAATTTTAGAAATTTTATATATAAACACTCTAGATATAAAGACCTTTTCTTTATAATTTTCCCAATAGCCTTTACTCAAGAATCCTTACTATCCTCAGATATAGATAAAATCACCTTCTTTACACAAAAATGTATTTTGTATTGGTTCCAATTAATCACAGATGAAAGGGTTAAGGACGTAAATCAGATAATAAGTGAATTTCAGTTAGACAAATCCATTTGGCTTAATATACCATCCCTCAGACTATTCTTGCTAAATAAAATAGACCTGATTACTCCAGCTAACAAATATGACACTAGCATACTACTAGCTTTTTTTAATTCAATTATCCAACATAAACAAACTTATTCAGAAAAAGTATCATTTATATACAGACTTATTAGAGAAGAAACATATTGTTGTCCAGCTAATTTCTGGAGCTACTGTTATATAACAAATAACACACTTCCAAGGAATTTAAATAAAACAAATATATTAGAATCTGCATGGAAAACAACACTTTCACTTAAATGGAAAATATATTCCCGGAGATTTTTATATAGATCTTTCTACACCCCTCAACTAATGAACAAAATTAATGGAAAACAAAACATATGTAACAGATGTAAGTCTAATATAAACATTGACTGGACCCATATGTTTTATGACTGCCCTGCAATAAGTTTATTTTGGAAAAGTATCAATGAACTTCTACAAGCAATATTCACAGACAATTTTACTTTGACCAAATATTTAATACTCTTCTATACACCTATACCTTGTTGTGTAAAAAAAGTTAAACATTCCTTACTCTGGGCAATACTGGCAGTAGCCAGGAAAACTATAACAAGGAAATGGATATCTGAATCCTCTCCATCTTATAATGATTTTAAGAAAATTCTAATGGAAGCTTTCCAATTACAGATTGCAACTATGACATCTAGAACAACTAGAAAAACGTATAACTATCATTTATGGGTCAATTTATAGAATCTGTTGAAAAGAGATTGATAATGATATCATATAAATTAAATTTCAGGTTCTTAATGTGTTACATATATGGAAAAATCAAATTATAGTCATTACAATAATAATTAATGGATGTGTTTGTAAACAGTTTTAGTAATTTCATTTTATTTGTTAAATATTATTTGAATGTCTATGTGAACACCTTTTTGAATTGCAAATTGTTTGTGTTAAAAGACCATGTGAATGTCTATATATATTTACTTAAAATCAATAAAATTGTTTAAAAAAAAAGACTTTTCGTTGACATTGTTGGTTCCATTACCCCATGACCACTGAGCACCATCTGGTTTAAGCCCACTCATTCTTCCTAACCTCTAGCATCCCAGAATCATGGGAGATGAAAAACAAGGAGAAAACACAGTTTTCTGCCTGCAGTACTAAACCCAGCATGATTGCCTGGTTCTATACAACTACAGTTTTCAGGTAGAATGCTGTGTGTACTTATTGGTAGGCCCATGCCTCCTTAGTCTCAAACACCATGGGCAGCATTTCTGAGACTTCCCCAAGATGGTGCTCCTTGCAATGTATACTTCTTGTGAAATATTAACAGGACAGCCCCATAAAGAACAAGTGAGAGACAAATAAATGAGTTCACTTTAATAGCTTTACTGAAAAAAACAGGAATAGTGGCAGTCACATGACATGTACCTCTATATAGAAACACACAATTTTAAACAGTCGCACACAACATTCTGCCCTCTTGAGGAGGGATGAGCTGACCTCAGCCACTCACTCCCACCACTCTCAAATAGGCTGCTTCAGCATGCAGACAGTTAGTCAAACTCAGGCCATCTGGAGAGTAATCATGTAGTGAGTGTAAACACACCTGGGATTAATTATAAATTCAAACAGTTTTAGCATGTGGAGGCTTGTTTTTGGAAATTGTACATTTATTTTATTTGGATGCATGTTGTTTTTAACTGTCTGCATTCTGAGATAAGATTCTACAGAGAAAATGGTTTGTTAAACATTATTTCTAAAAGCTCACTCTGAATAAACATATCATGGGGCTAGCAATACCCACAATATCTTTGAGCATTTTCACCAATATTTGGATGTTACATGCTATCAGAACAGTAGACGTACCATTGAAGAAATGCAGAAATATATTAGTTTTCAATAATTTAATTGATTGGAAGCACAGAAGTAAAGTCAGCATTTATAAAAGTAGACTAGCTAGCTATGATCTGCAATCTTGTAGAAGGCATCGTGTAGGAAACTGAAAGCTTTGGATCAAGAAATTCATTTTATTCAATTCTGAGAGTGGCACAGTCAAACAGCCTGAAGAGAACAAATGTTTCACATTTCTGTTTCTCACTGGAGAACAAAACATAAAGGAAGAGAAAGACAAAAATAGAAGCAGTTACATGGAATTTCAGGAATTATTGCAAGCCTAGAAAAAAATTTACTACTGATTCTTTATGAAGGAACAAATTCCTACAAAGGATATAGATGCTTATGTTACTGAGCTGAGGAATCATTCCAAAATGGTGAATTTACAGAGTTGCATAACTGATTAATAAGAAAGAAAATAGACTGTAGTATTAGAAACTATCCAACAATGGGCTGTCTAATAATAAAAAAAAATAGATCTGACCTTAACAAATGCCATGGAACCATACAGAGGAAGTAAAATTACTAGTGCACATCTCACAGAATTCAGGAGACTTACTTGTGCAAAACAAAATGTGAGTTGGAAACAAAAGGAAAAACAAGAAACAAAATGAGAATTTATTGCAACACTAATGGATATAAACAAGAGAATCTTGTGAGAAAGCACTGAAACACTAATACAAAGTGGAAAAGAGGGCCATGGGGTACACAGAAAAAGATGTGCAGTTAAAACCTAAGCCTTATACTCCGGATGAGAGGCTTCAGTACGGTGACTAGATATGGTTGCTTTGTACTGTACTATATTTTTAGGTGTACAAAAGGAACATTCAATGTGTTTTTAATCAGTTTTTGTAAAATCTCTATTAGCAAGAATCATTTCTCAAAGATATGTAAAAGGAAAAAAGAAATAAAATAAGTGTTTTCAAAAGAGCCTGCATAGGAATGATCTATTTGTTGGTACTAGCAATGTAAAATGTAAATGTATAAAACAACAACAATCAAACTGTTATTTTTCAAGAGTTTATACACAGATTAAGTACTTTTCTGCCAACAAGTCAACATCAGACTCTAATGAGGTCCTTTTGGGATGAAAGTGCTTACTATGTTTGATTTCAGTTGTTTTGTAATTGGAGAATTTGGCTAGGCTCCTCAGTGGTCTCCTGGATTTCACAAGTAGTAACTCTCTATAAATCTATGACTCTACAAGTGAGGCATCCATCATAAGACGAGCAATACAAGAGACTGATACAGCTGCTGAACAGCTTACCACATAATTTTTAGTTAAAGAAGAGCAAAAGTAGAACATAAGCAACAAACTCTGAAATGCATCAGTTGAAGTTCTGACATCATAATGAATGAAAATGGATACAGAAAAAGACATACCAGTTGTGCAAATGCCAGCAAAGAAGACAATAAAGAATTTGCAGGCCTCTAGAAATTAAGCTGTATCTTGTAAACTTTGTATTTAGCATAAAGCTAGCTATGCCTTTAAAGGAAAACTGCCTTGAAACTTAAACAGTGGCTTGTATTATCAGACATTTTAATGCATCAAAACCTCTGTTTCTTATTGTAATATGTTTTACCATGCAGTGATCATAATGGAACTTGCCATACTAATGTTACCTTGTCTTACTATTTTATTGTCTGTTTCTCAGAATCCATTTCAAGTCCCCTTTATAAGAATAACACTAGCCATAAGAAATCCTAGTGCTTTTTACTGCAGTGCTACTATAATGACAGTGGTATGTGTCACAAACATCTTAGATAGCATCTCAAACTATCCGATTCACAGTGGTTGTGAATATTTAATAAACTAAAGTAACTGAACTGCATTTTTAAGGAAGATAGTGCAAACCAAGTGCTGTAAATATTACTTCAAAGAGCTTTTAAAACATGCAGTCTGCATCTAGTAGTTTTCAATGTCTACAGTGGGAAGATATGTGTTTTTATTGTGGATGTTGTAAAAATGGGCTGTATTTGCTTGGAAATATTTTGCTCCTATCATATTATCTATAGCCTTTGTACTGCTGCAAAACAGCTACAAAATCTTGTTCTTGAATTTGTGTTGTTATAATACTTTATTTTATTTTTTTTTATTTCAGAAGCACAAATGTCTTCATTCATTAGATTTTCTGTTGTCTGCTGTTGTATTGTTACCCATATTTTGCTACATTGCATCACTTGATCAAACCCGTAATCTTTGAACACACTAAATTAGTACTTATTGTCTGTACTGAACACTAATGCTTGTAAAGAAGTTGCAATTATAGAAAATAATTTCTCCTGTAACTGGATCACTGTCCAAAACATGTAGCCAATTATCTGCACCATTACTGTTTCTTTTACTCTGTACAACAAAGATGATAAAGAAAAGATGGCATCAGTAAAACCGATGAAAAGATGATATCAGTGAAACCGAGGAATATATTCCAGACAGAGAAATCCCTCTGACAAAACATGTGAGAGGATGGGCTAAAAATAAAGTTTGGTAAGCTTCACCTCCCTTTAATTCCAAGGCAAGAAACTGAAAGTTATATAAACTATAGGCTGGTTTCTGGTAACTAAACCATACTGTAGAAGAAAAGGAACCTTGCTAAGTTAACTGCAGGTAAGGGTAGTTTTTTTCCTTTAAGAAAGCTGTTAAAATAAAATTTAGCTTCAGAAGGGGACTGCAAATAAGGAAAGAGTCTTGGAATGCTTAAAAACAATTAAAGATGTTCCAAAATAACAAAAAAATACAATGATGTAAATAAGCCAGTTGTGTTGTAAGAAGTTAGCATCCAGAATGCTATAAGTGTTGTGATACTACAAGAGAATAGAACCTAACATCAGTCAGGAGCATTTTCAGATGCACAAAAGAAATATGTTCAAATAGAACAGGAATTACTAGCAATAATGCTTGGACATGAAAATGCCTCCCCAAAGTCTTTCCAAGTTTCAAGTAGCTGAAACTTAAACCATACAAATAAAAAAAAGAGTTAAAGCTTTAGTCCAACAAATCAACTACAAAAATTTTTTTTCTGGGGCAAACATCCATATACCCCTGTAAATATATTCATTCTACAAACATGCAACTGTGTAAATAGCATGTGACGATGTGAGGTATTGCCAACTATTCCAGGAGAAGTAAGGCCGTGGATATGTAATGTATGCCAGCATGGCTAGCTGGAGTTTGGTAAAGAATTATGTCATTTATATCTAAAACTGATTTGTATAGATGCTTGCGCTGAAAATGTATTTGTGAGGTTTGCTTGTGTTGAAAATGTATTAATAGTGGGTCCTGCTAGACAGAAATGAAATATACATGCATCCAGTAACTGATTAAATGTATGCATTGTAACTGTTGAAATTAATATAGTGTAACAGAGGATACTGGAAAAGAAGAGGTTAATCACAGTCCAGCTGCAGCTAACTTTGAAAAATGTTCTGAAATTAAATTACTGGGCTTAAGCCATAAAGATGTTATCTCACAGTTTTGAATGAAGCCAGAGACACAATGTCTGTAAGAAGTATGGTTTGTTAGTCTCTGCAGAAGTGTTGAAATTGTTTTAAAGATTCCAGATGCTGCAATAAAACTTTAGCAAAGCTCGAGATATGTATTGTTACACATATGTGCTAAATCCTGGCAGTTTTTAGTGATGGGGTAACATGGGTACCAGAAGTCAGATGACCAGATGTATGTGATGTCATTCTGGAATCCATCAGTAGAGTGATGTTTTAATACTAGATGAGACTGAAGGCTCAAGACAGTCTGTTTCTTGAAACCTAACATAGAAGGACCCCTCACCTACTTCATCTTGCCTTGCTCTAGTAAGTGAACCAGGGACTAGTAATTATTTAGATCAGTCAGGAAAATATAGTGAGATTAGTTATGTACTGTTTTTCTGTATCTGTGTGATTCTATTCGTATGTGTTATTTGAGTATTTCCTGTGTATGAAACTCTGGTGATTATTGTAAATAGACATTTAGTATTATCATGTTTGTTTACTATTTATTATTAGGTATATTTAAACTGTTAATTGTGGCTGGTCCTTTAGAGAATATTTCAAACTTTCAGGGGACTTATATCTATTTGGTGACACTGTGGCCACTCCTGAAATCCTTACTGCATTGGCCAAACACTATCATTTGTATTAATATTAATTTCATTTGGTATAATTGGGTAGCCTTGTAACAGCCTTAGAGTAGCTGGCTTTGTAGTGTCTGATGGCAGTGTAACTACTTTGAAGTCTGGGCAGAAGGGGGAATAGCTAGTAAATCTGTGACAGCCTTACTGAGGTGTGTGTGTGTCTGTGTGTGTGTGTGTGTGTGTGTGTGTGTGTGTGTGTGTGTGTGTGTGTGTGTGTGTGTGTGTGTGTGTGTGTGTGTGTGTGTGTGTGAAAATCAAATCTCAAAAAATGTGTGTGTCAGCTGCTTGGAGCAGGAACATGAAGCACTGGTTTCACAGAGAGAGTGGTGGAGGACTTAGGTTGGACACTCAGCTGAGGGCTCAGCTCTATAGCTGTGCCAGTGAGGAGTCTTACTGGGGATCTGGAGTAAGAGGGGAAACCAGCCCCTGGATGGAGTGTGTTCCCTGTGTGCTCTTAAGGGAAATTGTGCTTGATGCAGAGATCTGCATCTGGAAATACTGTGCATATCCATTTTTGTTCCAAGTAAATGTCCCTCCCCAGTGTCAATGGTGAGGATTCAGGTTACTTGATTACTGGCCCAGTGTGGGGGCATCACACAGCATATCACTGGTGTTGTGCAAATAAAAACTGCAACAGTGATTATTTTTATGCAGACATCAAATGCCAGAATCAGTCCTGGCAAACTAAAAATCAAAAAGTTGAAACCTTAATAATTTCAGACTTGATTACTAGTAAGGTAATGTGTAAGAACTCCCAGAATGTAAATAGTAAAGGCATGCATGCCAAAATGGACTACAAAGCTTTGTAAAATATCTTTAGACAGCCTTTGTAAAAGGTACTTCCAACACTGCAGAAGATGTTTCTTAATCTAGACAAGTATTATTTGAAAATAAAATACAGAGAAAGTAAGCAAAGTAGTTTGAAAAATTAATACAAGTTCTTTGTGTAATACCTCAATATGAATGAGAGATGAAAAAAATCCATGTCAGTAATAAAACTGGCTTATAAATGCAATTGCAGAAAGAAGTTACAATGAGATGCTGGCCTGTGAAACACTTAGCAGAAAGGAAATAAATTCAATCTAATTTTTATTTCAAGGAAGAAATCGGTTGTGTCCAGGACTTAAGCTTTGAAGATTAACAGTTCTAATCAACTTGGAAGGCAAATGCTTGAAATGATACACAAATAATGTCTAACAATATTAAAGGGCAGAGAAAAAACTAACAAGAGATATAACATACTGAATAGGAATCCCACTTAAGCTAGACCATTCAGTGCAGAGCTGTGTCACATACAGTGCAAACCAATAACAATAATCCAGAAAAAAAGATGCTAATTAATGTACCCTATGGTCAACCTAGTAGCAAAGAGCGTCTTCATCTGTGGAGCTTTACAGACACAGATTTATCTTATTTGTGAGGATTGTTATTTAAAATTTCAAAAAATAATCAAGCAGAGAGGCATAATAAGATCGAGCAGGATTAGTGCATTGAGGTCAAAGAATACCTGATGTTGTTATATATGACAATGATCCATAATACAAATTCACATGCAGAAGAGCTGCGCTTGCACAGGTTCATAGGTGTTTACTAGGTTAATGACCACAAGGGCCATTTTAAACCTAGCCACACATCTCAAATCTCTGACAATTTCTGATACCCTCGATAAGTGTAAACATGGGCCTGGGAGATGAACCATTTACAGGTTACCTCTGTCCATTAGATATAGGTGCCACACCAGGGATGAATTTCCAGTTTCCCATCCAATTGTCCAAGCTTCACTTGAATTGTGTTAGAGAGGATGGGGGGCCTGTTCCATGGACGGGGTAGTCTCTGGGATACATACCTATCTCTCCAGCAGGTCCTGTTTATATCAGAGGCAAGGTTTAAGTCTTTAGAATGGGTAATTCCGATGATGTTTGTTTTGTGGATATGGAGAAGGACCATCAGAGGGGGGTCTGACAATGCCCTCTATGCCAGTCATAGATCTTCCCTCAAAAGCCTGTAGGAGACAGAATACAGAAATAGGGCCCTGAGGCAGTCTGTATAGGACATATTACTTACGCCCTGTATTTTTTTAGTGAGAAACCTCTGCGGACATTCCAGTTGTTGGATATGCCTAGTTAGGTACATACCAAAGGAGGCATTGTACTCAATGATAGGTCTGATTGAGTGACTTTTTATTCTTACAGATCCTAAACCACATCAACCTCTTTTAGCACTTTCTAAGTCACAAGAATGCAAACATATAATGCCCAGTGCACATTATCTATAGTCTAAGGACAAGTGCATAAAAATACAAATAGTGAATAATCTTATTAGAAACATCAGTAGCTAAAGCTATGAAGATTATAATCTCCCTCACATTTTTGGAAAACAGGATTACTCCATTGGATGGCTCACTATCTACATCAAATATTAATGGGTAAAGGGTTGACAAGCCAGTTGCCTACTTCAACTATATTGCTGATGTTGAAAATCAATAAAAAGTGAAAGGACTGCTGGAATAAAATCAGCAAAAAGCAGAAGTGCTATTATGGTAGAAAATGAAGAAATCTGCCATATTTATAGGCTATGGAAAGACTTGAATATAAAAGCTATAGAACAATTTCTAGACTACAGCTAAAGTTGTTGATAAATCACTGAATGAAGACCTTGTGTAATTTGTGGGGGAGAAAGAAAGCTGTATAGAAAGAATCACAAACAATGGTATAAGACAGATATATCAAAGATACATTGTACTGAGGCAAAGGAGCAGGCGATCTTGAATGTATTGTTTGCCTTAGATTTGCCTCAGAACAAAACTAGGAAGCTTCCAGTCTGGGATGGACTGGGAATGGAAGTAGGGTTGCCACCTATCTGTTTTTTTTTCTGGACTATCTGGAAATCAAACTGATTCTACGCTAGTCCAGAAAACACTGTACAAACTCCAGTATTCCATTTCAAAAAAGGAAACAGACTTTCGGAGTTTGTTAAATCGGCTGATTTACTATGCTTTTTTACATAAAAGCATAGTAAATCGGCTGAAAGCAGGCATCAGAAATGGAAAAAGAGAGCATTCCCACCTGCTGATGTCACAATGACATCATAAAATGGGTGGAGGGTAGGAGACTGGGCGGGGTTACAGGTGATGCAAGGGTTGTGGCCTTACTCAGATTTCAGCTACAACAAAAGGTGGCAACCCTAAATGGAACTGAGAGGATGTTAAATGTGAAAGTGCTAAAAGAGGTGGATTTGGTTTAGGATCTGTAAGAATAAAAGTCACGTGTTCCAAATATATTTTCCTGAGCATTTTTTAGCATATTGCCATCACATATGTACATATGAAGTATTAGTTTGGTGTACCTCTATCTTTAAGACAAATACAACTGCTAGGACTTGTGTATTATGTGTGGCACAGTGGTGCAGCGGTAGCGCTGTCGCCTCACAGCAAGTGGTTCGCTGGTTCGATTCTCGGCTGGAGTACCTTCTGTGTGGAGTCTGCATGTCCTCCCTGTGTTCGTGTGGGCTTCCTCCGGGTGCTCCGGTTTCCTCCCACAGTACAAAGACATGCATCTGGAGCCTTTCTCCCCAGGTCTCCACTGAAAATTGGCTTTGTTCCAAGTCAGACTTCCCTAGTTAACAAATGTTAAATAAATAATAAATGTGACCGTATGTAAATACCACTTTGTTATCATGCACTCCTTTAGTATATCTTAGTCTACTGCTTTTGCAAGTTTGTTTTTCTCAGGTTCTCAACAGCTCAGTATATTGGATTGTGCTTTTTCACAAGTGTTGTACTTTACTTTTTTTTAACACTCATCTCCAGTCATCAGACCTCCCCCATCAGCTTCTTACAGACCCATTTGTTCCACCCTGGAATGAGAGTCAATTCACTCATTTCCTCAACTGGGCAAGTCCACTATAGCCCATTCATTCCTCTCTGGAGCAAGACTTTATCAGCCAGTTCATTCCCCTTCAGAGCTGGGAGTGAACAGGCCTTCACTTGAATGAGGGGGTCCCCTCTCTACCTGCCTAACATCCTCCTCATAGGTGCTGGTGGATGTAACTTGATATGTAGCCTAGGAGTCCCTTACATGTCTGTAAATGCACCCATGAATTCCCTCTTGACTTACATGTAATGTGTGCCTCACCAACTCAGTAGCTGTTACCAGCAAAGCCTCGCCAGCTCTGTTGAGGGAAGCGATGCAACACACCATACTAGCTCCCTCCCATCAGGATGGGTGAGCTAGTGTCAGACACTCTTTCCCTCCCACCTTCTCTGCCTTGATCCATAATTGAACCTGGGTCAGTGGAGTCATAGTCATGGCTTTATTCCTCTGTGCATCAGGGCCAAGACTGCAGGTTCTGCACTTTGGTGTGAGGTTATATAACTCAAAGAAAAGGGAAAATATTATTCTTTTTTTTAATTTTCCCTTTTTTCAAGTTTGCACATCCTTGGAGGTAGTACATACAGGGACTGGGTGTGGGACAGAGCTATTCATGGGAACGGGGGTTGGTTTGCAATGTTTTGAATTGCATTCAATATATCCTTCCTTTATGATGCTTTGCATCTCAACTAGGCAATAAGAGATGTTTCGTAATAATTTTGAATCTGCATTCTGAGGCAGTCTGAAGTAAAATGTCATGGTATTAACAGTTATATCTTCTATGTCTTATGCATTCATCTTGGCAAAATGTATATTTTTTTGAGTACACATACTACATAGTGTCAGAATTAAACTTCTTTGAACCAAAAACTGCATTTTCTTTTCTCCTGCATTTTGGGCTATATCTTGTATGTTTTATTCCTCATAATTTCATATTTTTCACATTAAAGTTACTTTTTGTGACATGAACAGTCTCAATTTTCACTATCATTTGTGTGTATTTCTTTTTCATGTTCCAGTGACCACCAGATTCTTTAGCTGTATTTCTTATCTTTTTTTTTTACAGCAGTCTCCTCTGTGACTACCATAGCCTTGAAGCATCATAGATACCTCTCACAAACTTGAAAATCCACCGTGATTGGACTTGCTGAGAAAGAGATAGCATGCAGTATGCAACAGTCTTTCATAATATCAATAAGGAGGCAGTTAAGGTATTTAACACTTGTAACACTTTTTAACCTTAAGGAAGAAAACAGAGGAAAGAACATTACCTTGACAATTCATTTTTAAATATAACTCAAGCCAAAGAAGAATTTGCCATATGTGAGGTATTTATTTTTCTCTGGAAATCAAGGAATTTGGGAGTCAGTTCCTGATTGTGCAACCAAAATGAAGCATAGATTGGCAGACTGTAAGTTTGTTGATTTATTGGTAAGTGATAGAACTACAAGTGGAATCAGAATTACCAGATAAGAGGCAAATTATTAAGGAAGCTGACTTGACACTGGATAAAGTAACTGATTGTATGTATTGTGAGAGAATTTTTGAGTATATTGTTTAAAATTTAACTTGGAAGGTTGATGTGGCAAAAAAAATAAGGGATGTTAGCGAGAAGCAGGACAAAATGAAGCCAAGAATTAAACATTCTGGTGATCACATGACATCCAATAGGCACCTGGGTAGTAAGAGGAAGCCTCGCCCACTGAAAGCAATGTGGCTGCATGCACAAGAAAGCACATGGCAAACCAAACAGTAAAGTTTATAGACTTTTTGATGATCATAACCATTTCATAGGATCATATGATTCAAAACAGTAGCACAAGATGTTCATGTGTTAAAGATTTAAGTGAAGAACAAAATTACTGGAATGTATGTGTGCACAGTTCAGATGCATGCAGTCAAGCAGTGTATGCTACAGAGTGGTAAAACATAGTAACAGCATTAATGACAAAGTAGGTTCAGTACATAATGTAAGCAGTGCACATGAGAAATAGTCAGAAAGCCTGATAATCAAAGGAATAAATATTGTGCTTATCCTGAATGCATTGTCTGCATCTGTATTTAAGGTGTTGAATCTAATATAAAATGTGGAGGCTCTCATGCATGCTTTGGATCTATTCAGGACATAAACTGAACCTTGTGGATGTAGCATGGATAGGCTGTATGAGCACAAGTGCAAACAATACAGATTACTGCTGCATGTAGCACCATTGACTTGGTACTAATTCTTTAACAATACAACCTGCAGCAGAAGTAAAAGCAAAAGTCAGAGAAGTGTATCTAACAAACTGGTACCAAGAGAGGATATGGTGTACTATTGTGGAATACAGTCACATGGACAAGTTATATGTTTATGCAGAACTGCAGAATGCTCTTCCTGAACAGAGGCTGCTGCTCAAAATCAAAGTGGTATGATTTTAGGTACAAAAACACACTGTTTCAGACCAGAGGACTATGCTATTATAAATAATAATGCTGAAGTCACAAGCAGATGTGATAAAATAGACTATATGGTTAATACTTCACTGAAATTCAGAAATGTTATTCTCAATGTGCTGAAAGTGTGTTGTAAGGCACTGATTACATTTTGGAAAAGTATTCTTATCTGTTTTGAGGCTTGGATTGCTTGCTTGCCTGCAGGGAGAACATCACATTAAGATTTATCCTGAGGTAATTACAGTGATTCTTGATATGAAAAGCATTCTAGTTTTGTATAGATCTAGAACTGATCCAGAAATGAAGTGACTGGAAGCCATGGGAGTCATAACTAATAAAAGAAGAACTGAAAGAACAGGTAAATAGCACGGTAACACTTATGATGAGATGGAAACAGAGAATATAGATTGATTCTCAAGCCTACGACAAATGAATCAATTAAGCATTATCTGCTTCATACAACTGAAGAAGTTACAGCAACAATGTCTGGTGATAAACTCCTTTATGTTTTTGTTGGCAAGAAAGGATTCTGGAAAATTAAGCCAGGTGAAGCTAGGTCTAAACTATACACATTTAATGCATCCCTGTACAGATACAGATACAGATTTCTAATGTTATTGTTTGGAATTCAGCTACAGAAATGTTCTAGAGATCTGTGGCTGAAAGGAGTTAAGGGCTAAATGTCATCTGGTAAAATTAAGCAGAGCAAAAGTAGGTACTGGATCTGTGTAACTTCATTCAAGTGTATGGGACATGCATTGACTTCTGAAGGGCTTGAACCTAAAAATGACAAGTCAAAACATTTGTAAATATGTAGAAACCTCATGATAAATCATCTCTTTTGCATTTTCTAGGCATGGTGTAATATCCTTCCAAGTCATCTTTAAACTGCCAGAAGTAATATTACTACTCATGAAGCTATAAGAATAGGATGCAACATGGTTTTGGTTAACAGAGGAAGCTAAATGTTTTGAAACACTTAAGCAACTGGGCACTATAGCATCTGCACTTAAATTCTGTGAAGTTTCAAAGCCTTCTGAGGCAGAGGCTAGCCAGCAAGATCTAAGTACAACAATATTAGAAGAAGCACCATTAGCCTAGGGGTCAAAGGCTATATCTGATGCACAAAAAGGATATGTTTACATAGAAAATGAAATGTTAGCCACAGTTCTTGGCAGTCAAACATTTCATGAATAAGTTTATAGTAAAAGTGACATAGCATAATCAGATCCTAAAGCACTATAGAGTGTACTTAAGAAATATATGCACATGGTCTCCTGTAATACTTCAATGCTGCTATGCTGCTATCTTTACAAACAAATGATCTTCAAGTTCAGTACAAACCTGTCAAATTAATGCACACAGCTGATAACCTAGGTACAACATATCTGCATGAGCTTTATGATAAAGTAGTTGAAAAAGTTCTAGACATTCTGTAGATTATCTGTAAATTATCTATGTCATTTGAGAATATGGAAGAGCTTATAGAGTGTACAAGGTAAGACTTTGAACTGCAGGTGTTATGTAATTTGATTTTGACAGAATGGTCAGATAATGTTATGCCATTAATTCAATCACTTTTGTCTATTTTCCTTATTAAAATCATTTTTACTGTACTCAAAGCTTATTATTCAAAGGTGACGTGGCATTAACCTCAGTCAGATGTGAGAAACCATGTTAAGCAAACTGCATGTGTCACACCTAGGCATAAACAATTGTAAAGAAAGGGCTTATGATGCTCTGCATTGGCCTAACACATCTGAATAGATATGTCAAGTTGTAAAAAATGCGAAGTGTGTAGCATGATCGGAAACCAAACCTAAAAGAGACACACACTATTTTTTATGTAAAGACTATTTTTCAAAATTTCAAGAAATTGTTTAGTTATGTGTTACTGTAGTATTGAATTATATTTTTGTTAGACATGAAATTTCTGATGTTACAACAGATGGGAAAGGATCTAGTTGAACTAGTCTTCAGGGTATGTTTAAATGTGGTTGTTGTAAAATATGTCCCTGTATTTTAACTAGACAACAATTTTTGTTGAATGGACAAATTGTTGTGGTGAGGGGAAATATAACTGTGATACCCAGTGGGTGGTTTATGCTGCTAGTTGTTTTGATTGTCCTGCCTTTTATATCGGCAAAACTATCAGACATGTTAAAGATAGGATTTATGAACAGGAAAGGGATATTTCAAAGAATAAGGACACTAATGCATTATTTAAGCATATTGAAAAATTTCCTGGCCAAAGTTTTGGGTATTTTGTGATTGAGCAATTAAAGAGAGATGCTAGGGGTAAAATAGTTGAAGAACATTTGTTAGTCAAGGAATTGAAATGGCAGCTAAGATTAAATTCTTTTATTGTACCTGGCTTGAACAATACTTGTTCTATTTCCCCCCGTTTTGCATCTTAAAACTTTAGAATGTTAAATATTTTTTATTTAGTTTAATAGTGTGATTTTAGTATTTTATTAAGGTAATATATTTTGTCAATTGTTATTTCATGTATTGGATTTTCAAATTGCACCACGTGATGCTTTTAATTGTATTTAAAATTGCAATTGGGTTGTACTGGTAGTTCTGATGATGTATTAATGGATGAAAGCGCTTAACTACTGTAAAGAAAGAGCTTATGATGCGCTGCATTGGCCTAACACATCTGAACAGATCCATCAAGTTGTAAAAAATGTGAAGTGTGTAGCATGATTGGAAACCAAACCTAAAAGAGACACACATTATTTTTTATCTAAAGACTATTTTTCAAAATTTCAAGAAACTGTTTAGTTATGTGTTACTGTAGTACTGAATTACATCTTTGTTAGACACAAAATTTCTGATAAAATTGTGACAGATAATAGTACTCAATTTGTTTGTGATGAATTTTGGAACTTTGTCAATCAATGAGAATACAATAATTTTTACAAGTCGTAGATATCCTCAAAGTAACAGGTAAGCAGAATGAATATTCCAGGCAGTACCAAGAAAGAAATCCCATCAAAATGTGTAACGATTCTGAGTCTTCAGATTATTTACCTGATCCCGTGTAAAAAATTGGGAAAAGGGGGGTTGATAACGATGATGATATTCTTGAGTACAGAAATACACCATTACAAACTGTGGGTCTTTCTTAATTTCATTTGCTAATGGGTAGATTTCTTATATCAAAACTCACAATTTCACTTTCTTTACTAGTACTTGACAGCAAACAAACTGTCACTGAGCTTTTACAGAACAGGTAATATAAATAGGTCATCCAAGACTATCGTTAGTTTTACAGAAAGAGGAAAGAGAAAGGGTAAAACTAGGTCAAAATCACAGTCCAGTTAATGTTTTGCAGAAAAGTTTAGTTCAAGACATTGTAATTGACACAAAGCATTTTATATTGTATCTAGAACAAGGTCCTGCAGGCATACAGTCGAAATAGGCACACTTGACCACACTGCCAAAACCAGATGGCAATCAGTTGTCCTTATGTCAAGAAACAAATTATTCATTGGAGTTACGAGAGCTTCAGAAACCATCGCCACCTTCTCACACTGAAAATATTTTGATGGGTGATAACTGAGCTCAACTAGATTCTTCATAAGTGACATATGCATATATGTTTAACAGAACATTTTCGTTTTGATGATACAAGTACTTTTAAGCATACATATACTGCAATCATCAGAGCTACTTAAAGAGGTACTGACAAGAGTCTTCTAAATTGCCACTGGATGCAAGTACAACACCTCTCAATTAGAGAAGGGCAACAGTGATAACAAATGCAGTGGCAATAAGAGACTCATGACTTATAGACAGTCTTACTGCAACAGTAGGGAAAGAATTTCATGGTGGGAGGCTGGTGAATTATCTGCTTGAGAATGAATTGCAAAAAAGATACCAGCATAGCTTTGCAGGCAAGTGATTGTATTAGACAAATCTTCTACCAATTTATGACAAGGCTACTAGGGTGTGATCTATTGTTGAAGTGGTGGATGTGTACTTTATAAACTTTAAGAAAGTCTTCATCATGATTTGACATAGAAGGATGTTAAG
The DNA here is from genome assembly GCF_019279795.1 of Protopterus annectens. Classification (NCBI taxonomy): domain Eukaryota; kingdom Metazoa; phylum Chordata; order Ceratodontiformes; family Protopteridae; genus Protopterus; species Protopterus annectens. The sequence continues at coordinate 215,567,331 of NC_056749.1, read as the reverse complement.
CTAGGGATGGGGTAGTTACAAGGGTAAGAAGATAAGCAAAAAACTGACTGATGGAAAGAAAGCAAAAGGTGCTGGCAGAGGGACATGAAAATAAACTAATGAGTAGAGAGTTAATGCAGAGTGCAGTGCTTGGGCTTGCTTTCTCTGCTACGTTTGTGTCAAACACAATAGGAGGGATTGAAGTGAGGATAAATATCAATCTGAAAATACAGTAGACAATTTTCAACCAGCAGTCAGGTTCCAGATGAGCATTTTAACAGCATGACATAATTAATGATTGCAAAGTTGCACTACTGCAATCAAGTTTTTGTTTTTTTTTTTTTGCAGGTGAACTGCAGCCCCTGATTCTGGGGGTCTATGTTATATATTTGAACTGTCAGAATGTCGAATACCATGTTCAAGACCATATGGTCGATATCTGAAAGTTCAAATATATAATAAAAAAAAAGAAAGAAAGAAAAACATACCTTAACAGTGCAAGCAGGGGGGCAAGCCCCCCTGCACCCCCACACCCCCCTACTTAAATATACTAACTCCGAGACCGCACTTCAGTGCAGAAAAGGGAAATTCTCGCATTCTGTACTGTACTGTACGGTGCCATTAAAGTCAACCTTTGAACACTTGAAATGTCGATCATATGGTCTCGACCATATGACGATCAGGATTTCAAGCGTTCGTTTATTTGACAAAACTTGGTTACACCAAATGTTTCTGGATTTAATGAATGAACAAACAAATACATATATACATACATATATAAATAAATAAATATTACCTCAAGGGTAAGGTGGTTCACACAGCCTATCTTAACCTCTCCAAGGCTTTCGACACCATCTCCCATTCTGGAATTATAGCTAAACTCACTAAACTAGGTATAAATCCCTATGTTACAAAATGGGTTGCCAACTGGCTCACTGACAGAACCCACACTATAAAAGTTGCAGACTCCAAATCTGACTTCAAACCAGTGACAAGTGGAGTACCACAGGGTTCAGTCCTGGGACCTCTCCCGTTTGGTATCTACGTCTTTGAAGAAGAGGCTAACACAGTAGGCCTCTGGCTAACAAAGTTCGCAGATGACTGCAAACTAGGAACTGTAGTCGAATCCCCAAATGATGTGGACATCCTACAGAAAGACCTCAGTGAGACAGATGCCTGGTGTCAGAAGCATGGCCTCAAGCTCAATGCCAAAAAGTGTATTGTCATCCCCTTTGGTAAAAACTCTATACCCATGAACTACCACATAAACGACAGTCTACTTAATGCTGAATGTGTGATAAGAGACCTTGGGACTCATGTGGACAGTAGTCTCTCCTTTGATAATCACATCGTCACAGTAGTCAGGTAATCCTTCTATGTGGCACACCTCATCACAAAAGGGTTCTCCTCCAGGAAAAAAGAGGTCATTGTTCCCCTCTACTCGGCACTCATTAGACCCATTATGATAAGCCTTATGACCACAAGATATTACAGTGAAAGCCGATACTCACAAAGTTTTTGTTTTTTTGCAGGTGAACTGCAGCCCCTCGTTCTCGGGGTCTATGTTATATATTTGAACTGTCAGAATGTCGAATACCATGTTCAAGACCATATGGTCGATATCTGAAAGTTCAAATATATAATAAAAAAAAAGAAAGAAAGAAAAACATACCTTAACAGTGCGAGCAGGGGGGCAAGCCCCCCTGCACCCCCACACCCCCCTACTTAAATATACTAACTCTGAGACTGCACTTCAGTGCAGAAAAGGGAAATTCTCCCATTCTGTACTGTACGGTGCCATTAAAGTCAACCTTCGAACACTTGAAATGTCGATCATATGGTCTCGACCATATGACGATCAGGATTTCAAGCATTCGTTTATTTGACAAAACTTGGTAACACCAAATGTTTCTGGATTTAATGAATGAACAAACAAATACATATATACATACATATATAAATAAATAAATATTACCTCAAGGGTAAGGTGATTCACACAGCCTATCTTAACCTCTCCAAGGCTTTCGACACCATCTCCCATTCTGGAATTATAGCTAAACTCACTAAACTAGGTATAAATCCCTATGTTACAAAATGGGTTGCCAACTGGCTCACTGACAGAACCCACACTATAAAAGTTGCAGACTCCAAATCTGACTTCAAACCAGTGACAAGTGGAGTACCACAGGGTTCAGTCCTGGGACCTCTCCCGTTTGGTATCTACGTCTCTGAAGTAGAGGCTAACACAGTAGGCCTCTGGCTAACAAAGTTCGCAGATGACAACTTCAGCTTCTACTTATACAAGGAAGTTATATGCCTACCTAGATACATGCATACATTAAGCAGTCCCTTCTAGAAACTTTAAAAACAAACCACCACGGTGATCCACCATCATAAAAAAATCTAAAATCCTGTAACAAAACACAATCGTCCCCATTAAAGACACTTTCAAAAAGACCAGCAAAAAGACAGAAACAATCCTTAGGAAGATAGACGCAAGACATGAGCTGACACTGGCGCCTGAGGGTAACGGTAACAATAAATGCTTCTTTAATTACATCATAAAATCTAACAAATAACACCCAACAATATTCTGAAGTAATACAAAATGGCCAGTCCAATTTTGGATGAAAATGATTTCCCAATTATCCTATTACAATTGAATGCATTTCATGGGATCATAGAAGGTTACTAGGCTATCAACCCGGAGGTCATTTCAAGTCTAACCGTTTCATCCCAATATAATACCAGAGATACTCTAGCCAAAACCCAGGATTGAATTTTTTAATGACTGCCCATGTCTAGGAAGGTTGTGGGCACTATCCCTGGTAAGAATTTATGGTGTCCCATCCACTCGTCCAGGTTCCTTTTGAACAGTGTCATAGAGGTGCTGTGCTTTACATGAATTGGCAGGTTATTCCAAAGAAGTGGCAGTCACTGGGAGACAAATTTTCCCCTCCAGCATGTCCTATTCAAGTCGCAGGCCATATTTAGGTCCCTGGCATGGGTAGCTTTAGCCCCATTTGATTTACGGATGTGCAGCAAATTCATTAGGTTTGGGTGGAGATTGCTCTGTAAGCCAGGCATAAGTCTCAACTAAGAAGTCTACACAATATAGTGACAGGGACTTTAGTCGGTCTGTGTAAGGCATGTGCTGGTGTCCCTTGATCTTCTTAGTCAGAAACCTCTGAGGTCTCTCCAATTGCTGCAGGTGCTTTGTACTGTACATGCCGAAATGGATGTTATACACAATTATGGGCCTGATTAGTAATGAGCATAGTGGGATTATAACCTCCTTTGCTCTAAAGATGATGCCATTGCTAATCAAGTGTGCTAGGTAGAAAGCCTTCCTTACTACAATAGACACATGCTGTCAAAGTTAAGGTCGCAGTCTACTTGTGATCCCAGATTTTTTACCACTTCATAGGTACATAGGGTATTGTTGTTAACTCATTCACTCTGAAGCTGCTCAGAAAATGCTGACTGCTTACTTCCACCATTGGAACAACTGTGCAGCCTGAGCTGTTTTTCAGCTAATCCATTTGTAATACCATATAGAAAACAAATGTTCATAACTCTTTAACCATAAGAGCTAGAATAAAAATGTAAAAGTGAAAGTTGTTCAGTAGACACTGATTTTTCAAACGGTGTAAATTTTGATAGTATGTATCTAAATCATTATTAAATATTTGCCAAGGAATGCTGAAGTTATGCATATTTTCTACATTTTTGGTAAAACAAATCACAATATCTTGGTGAACATTTCATGCAGACCCATACAATTTGTAATTAATTTATTTGTATGAATGTCAGCTTTAAAATGATAGATTAGCCAGTACTGTGTGAATCTCCTTTACTGAAATATTCAGAAAAATATGATTAATACTATATTTCTGATAATGTGATAGTTAAACAAAGTATAATATCTCATCATCTGTGTACAAGTTGTCTGGCTCAATGTCAACTTCAAACTGAGGTATTATTTAGCATGTTGACATGTTCCCTAGCAAACTTATTTACCAAAATATGAACAAGTATCATAATTCTCATAACCGAAGACCAGAAGAAACTGTGATATCTATACAGCATATGGACACAGTTCTTTTTCCATCTTGTAAGTACTAATACTGTCTTCAAAATGAGATATTACTTAGCATGTTGGCATGTTTCCTAACAATGTTGTTTACCAAAATATGAAAAAAATATCATAATTTTCATAACCTAAGCCATAAACAAACTGTGATAATTGTATATGAGTACGGCATACAGATAATGTTCTTTTATCGTGTTGTAAGTATGAATACTGTCATCAAAATGAGGTCTTACTCAGCATGTTGATATGTACCCTAGCAAAGTTATTTACCAAAATATGAAAAAAATGTAATACATTTCACAACCTAAGCTATAAACAAACTGTGATATATATATACATGTGCACAGCATACAGACAGTTCTTTCAACATTGTAAAATTAGGTTTTATTCAGCATATTGCTAAGTTCCTTAGCAGACTTTTCCAACAAAATATGGAAACTCTCAGTGGCACTCAGACATATAGAGTGTCCCATACTTGTACTTGCAATGTGGTAACGACTTTTAGTAATGTCAGTAACAGCGGCAGCTGCTGATGGTTTTACCTGACAAGTAATAATGACTCAGTGTTTTATTGTAACTGCACAAATAATGTGACAATGACTTACATGTCATTATTGCAAGATTCTGCATGCTCTTACAAAGGTGATAATTGCTGCACATAACCTTTTGAGCAAGCATTCATTACATTACTGGTGCAGGTAACCTGTGATACTGAGTCATTACCATCTGTCAGGAAAAGCCAAGTGTAATTCAGTAAAAGTTGTGCAAACATTATGGTATTGAAGTGGCTGATAAACACTTTAAACGTGAACCACAAAGCATCACAGAAAATGATGACTTTTACAGCACATGGTCTATTACTCTGTTTTATGCAGATGTTTTCAAGTTGTCTTTTAAAACTTAATTTTGATTCATTGGTACAAAAAGGTCCTACACCTCACCAAAGTACTTTTACATTGGTACACATAGGTCTTAATATGACCATTCAGAAATTTGAAATATAGAATATGTATTTTTTTTTTCATGAAACAAAAATTGCTTAACCAATTTCCTTTAAATTTTGTTTTGATTCTGGCATAGGATATAGTGACAAAACCAGAAACTTTGAAATACAGTTTGTTAGTACTAAACAAAATTTAACTGTACAAATAAGACCTAATCTGTTATCATATAAGCCATTATGAAGCCACGATATGTTCAGTATTGACAGTGAGTAGCAGTGAATCCCATAAATGCAATAACAGTGCATCACAGTATATTACCTTCCTGCTGTTTGATAAGGAAGAAATGTTCTAATATGAGGAAGGTGGTCAACCATAAACAGTTTCTTAAATATTAAATAAATATTTTTCTTTTCCCAGTGCCTGTTCTGTTATAAATGAATTAAGCATCTTGGTGTTACCTGGAACATTTCCCATAAATGTCATTAAATTCACAGTAAAAACCTGGTTTGTAAAACAAACTACATACCATTAACAGAAGAAGCCTTAATGTTGACAGTGGCTGCTACATATAATGATTTGTAGCAGTATTTTTAACATTACTACAACTATGCTAGCCTGCTGTAAATTAGTAAGGCAATGAATGATATATCATGCTGGCAATGCCTGTTCAGAAATGACAACATGCAAACACAAGGGACTTGAGAAACCTTGTTATGAGGTTTATTTTTTAGGGTGGAGTTTTCCACTTTTTTATGCTGTTAAGAGATTGTGTTGGAATATATATGCCAGAGTTCACAGTTACACAATGAACTTTATTTAGGGATTCATACAAGGCACTGATGCATTTTTCTTTTTTTATTTAAAGCAAAACCATTATTCTTTCATGTGAACTATTAGCAGACCCCCTTGACGATATATGATGGCAACAGCGTGGTCCTGTTTATGTCTAACAGGCAAAAACAGAGGTTTCTACAAGGGAAGTATTCAATTTTATGCTGGCTGAATTAAATGAATCATTAGCATTTTGAAAGGGCAGTTTTCGTTGCATCATTTGTCTGGGTGATTAATGAGTTGTTTCAATTTTATATGATACTGCAAGTTTGTTGAGTGTTATAAATTACTTAGTATGCAATGCTGTGTGGGCGGCCGCGGTGGTGCAGTGGTTAGCATTCCCGCCTCACAGCAAGAGGTTCTCCAGTTTGATCCTCAGCTGGGGTGCCTTCTGTGCAGAGTCTGCATGTCCTCCTGTGGTCACGTGGGTTTCCTCTGTGTGCTCCAGTTTCCTCCTACATCCCAAAGACATGCTGTAGGTGGATTAGACACTCTAAATTGGCCCTAGGTGTGAGTGGATGCATGTGTGTGCCTTCTGTGGAAGGTTGGGCACTGGGCTGGCAACTCGACACTGTAAAACTCCACTGCCAATCATGAGTGGGCAGGTGATCCGCTGTGGCGACCCAAAACTGGGAAAGCCAAAAGAAGAAGTATGTGATGCTGTGTGCAATACTCCTTTATCATGCATGGCAGTAGTAGTTTATCTTGTGAATGTTTTGGATGTCGAGAAGCGAGATGAGAAATCAGTTTGTGGAATTGATTTGTACATGCCTGGTCAATCTTTGTGTATCTTAGGTAGTCTAGATGGTAATGATACAAAGTTTTGCAGAACAAGATGTAAATCAGTGGAATATGCTAATTGCGACTGATACCAGTTTCTGTTATTGTATATGTAAACATTCTGATGATTTGGATGGTGCAGTCATGCAGTGGTAGCATTGCTGCCTCACAGCAAGAGGTTCTCTGGTTCGATTATCGGTTGGGGTGCCTTCTGTGTGGAGTCTGCATGTCCACTCTGCATTCGTGTGGGTTTCCTCCGGGTGCTCCAGTTTCCTCCCATGTTACGAAGACATGTATCTGGAGCATTTCTTCCCGGGGCTCCACTGAAAACTGGCTTCATTCCAAGTCTGACTTTACCAGTAAACAAATGTTAAATAAATACATTTCTAAACCCTTTTTAGGATTCTTCCTGAATAACAGAGTGTTGAAATGGAACAGGACTGCTTAACTTTGCTGGCATTGCAAATGTTTTAAGTACTGTAGAGGATATATCAAAATCTGAAAAGGATCTAAATAAATAGAGTTAAGTTTCGGAAAAGGTTAAACTTTGATGAGTAAGGGGGGTCTTGTTAAACATCGCTTCACCGGTACTACATTTTTTGCAGCATGAAATTTATAACTTGAGCTAAGACATCAAGAATGAGAGGTACACAAATCTCTTTACTGCTGCCGCTGCTAGGGATTGCTCGCTTTCACTGTCTCTCTCACCCACACATACCTTGCTTTCATGCATGCATTACACACACATACACACACACACACACACACACACACACACACACACACACACACACACACACACACACACACAGACACACAAACTTTTTCAGTTTCTTTTAATTTTTACAATCAATGGGAAAGCAGAAAACATTGGCTAGCTGTGACCAATCAGAAGCACAGAAAGGGTGCACAGCAAGCCGATTTTCTCTAAAAAATCCTATGTAAACAATTATTAACTCTACTGTGAAAATAAAGTTAAGAAGGCAATTAATAAAGTTCAGGTACCTTTTCAATTTAGTTTTCAGCAGTGGAGTTACAAAAGTTTCTAAACTTATTTACGCTCCTAGACGACCTCAGATGTAATGAACCAGGATTGCTACCCCCTCAGGGAGTGCTCAGATGTAACCTTAAATGCACCCGGTGGTGGTACTCAGGGTTAATGAGTTAATCTGATAGTGTGAAGGGACATTGTTTTTACTGAAGGGAATCACAATGTATTTCTTAGCATATAGTTAGAGACCATGACTAAGACACCAGTCGTTGGTCTGCGTAAGACCCTCCTGAAGTATACTGACATCATTGGGGATTCAATAACTGCACCCAGTTTGCAGTCATCCACAAACCTGGTCAGCCACAGCCCCTTAGTTTTGGCCTGATCTCTTGAGAAGTATAGATCAAACAGTAGGGGGCCCAGCACTGAACCTTGTGGCGCCCTGCTGGTGACAGGTCTGCAGTCTGATATGGAGTCGCCCACTCTGATAGTGTGTGACCAGTTTGTGAACCAGTTGGCAACCCATCTTACAACAAAGGGGTTTACATTCAGTCTGCTAAGTCTATCAGTAATGCCAGAGTGTGGGATTGTGTCAAAGGCCGTTGCCAAAGTCGAGGTATGCTGTATGCACAGATTTGCCCTCATCACTGGCCCTGGTCACATTTTCAAAGAAATCCACCAGGTTTAACAGGCAGGATCTGCCCTTGACAAAGCCAAATTGGGTCAGATTCAGGGTTTGGAGGATACCTATGTCTTTATTTATCACGTCCATGATGATAGGTTCCATGACTTTACAGATGAGGCTGATCAGACTTATGGGTCTATAATTTCATGGGTCTGTTGCTAAGCCACCTTTGTGGAGGGGGAATAACTGTTGCTGTTCTCCATTCAGCAGGAACAAAGCCAGTGGTTAGGCTGCGACTGAATAGGGTCCTTAATGGTGATGCTACTTCATGCTTTAGTTTTTTTCGAAGACAGCCTGGGGTACCATCTGGTCCCATAGAGACTGTGTTTTTTTGCCTTAGACTAGACTTTAATGACCTGCTTTTTGGATATGTAGGGGGGGGGACAAGGTTTGTGATAAATTTGAAAGGGATAAGGGAATTAAATTTTCATCAAATCTGTCTGCTAGCAGGTTTGCTATCTCTGCGGGTGTGTGTGATACTATTAGTCACTAGTTCAGCACATGCTTGGGTCCTACCTTTTAGGCTACACATAGCTGTAAAAGGTCTTATGATTATGCTTGGCTGTGATTGCTAAGTTTTTCTCTCTGCATTTAATAGATCAAGTAATAGTGCTCGGAAATCTCATGTCCAACTGACAGCTAGTGTCTGGCTGGCAACATCTTTCAAGTTATTTAAAACTGTTACTGAATGCAAAAAAAAATGTTACAGAATGCTAAACAGGTCATTAGATAAATGCAAAGGATTAAGTTTTCCAATACAGTACAAATACATTAAAAAGCTATACAATACCGATAATGCAAAATGTAAATAGCACAATTAATGTCCAGGTAAAAGCTAAATCTGTTAAGAGGCATTACACTTGCAAAAAATGTACTGAACACTGAGCAATCTATATCAGATTCTGAGTTCTTTATGAAGGTTCATTCAGATTACTGCAGTATGAATGTTTTACCAAATTCCTGAGTGCTTTAACAGAAATATTTAAAATAAAATAAAATTTAAAAAAAACTTAGTGATAGAGAAGATATGTAAATGAACTCTTCTAATAGAAGTAGTACTCAGATTAAGTTCACGTTATATCTGAATAGTCAAAAGTGCTCATTAAATTTAAAGTATTTTTTACTTTCCTGGCAACTAATAGAGTGTTTTGTTGGATTTATTTATACTTTGCAGATGGATTGTTTCGTTAGAAGTAGAACCCTGTTATGCTTTGTATATGATGCATTTGTAAACAGATACATACAAATAGCCATCAAAAGGAACTGCCATCGACTGTAAAGCGAATCAGTGATAACACATAAAATCTGTATTCACCAGATGTATGTGCCAAAATATACTAATCGTTCCCCCTGCTCTGCCAACATCACTGCTACTATATACATTAACTTGGAGATTGCACAGCAGTTCCCTGATCTCGTAAAAATACATTGCAACAATCTGATTGTCTTGCAGTTAACTAACAAGGCCATTTAATGGGTGGTTCCATATATGAATATATATTTGCATAATACTGTCTTTTGGCACTTTTCTAGTGTGGGAAACTCCAGTTCCAGTCAAGTGTATCCATTTTCAGTCATACTTTTTTCTGAATCTGTTTAAAAATGAGGTTTGGTAACAAACCCATTTGTCCAGGGACATCTTCAAAAGGGGGTTAGATAAATGTTAGTAGGAACTAAGAGGGTAAGGGGAGATGAAAGGGTTAAATGGTAATGAGGAATGACTGAAGGGAAATGAGGTAAGGGTGGAGAGGGACTTAAAGGGTTTAGGCAAGTGTAGCTGGGTAAGGAATCACATTTTGGCATGAACTTGCTAAGTGCAGGATCATGTCCGTGATGACCTGAGGTGGGCTGGTGATCAGGTAGGCCTTTGGGTGATTAGCAGGAATGGAGAGGGGCTAGGTGGCGGGGGAGCAGGAGGTTGTGGTGGGGTTATTATGAGCATAGTCATGGGGAGGTAATAAAGACTTGGGCACACCTATTGTCCCTCATTTGTAGTAAGGGATGATTTCTTAATGCCGGGTTCTATATGGTTACGGTATGCTTCTCTCCTCTCTAACCAAGAAAAAAAAAAAGAAAAGAAAACAAAAACTAGATACTTGCTCTGGGTCTTGTATTCCACAGATACTGGTAGTGGCAAGGCAGGGCAGGTCCAGTAGGCATTTTCAGACATAATTTTATTAAGATTTATTTCACCATTGTGGGTTTATTTAGTTGTTAGCACATGTTGGTGGTTCAGAGATAGAACGTTGATGGAGGCGGTACTGTGAGGAATGCATACTGGTAACTTTGGTTTTAAGCAGCAGTTTCCTGTAATTGGGCAAGGTGTTTATCCCTTTATCATTGGTGGGTAGTTCGGGTGAGGTGTTTCCTTGTCCGTATACTCTTGATGGGATTCAGGAGTTATGTCTGAGTGGTGGTAGGTTAACACGTTTTCAGTTGAGGTATTTTGATTTGCTTTAGCTGGCTAGCTTTCGTGGGCTCGAGGGTTTTTCAGCAATGTCTGCCACTGTGCATGCGCAGAGGAGTGCTGATATTCTTCAATTTGGAAAAAAGAAAGACAAAAAAAAAAAGTGCAGATAGAGGGCCCAGATGTGGAGTGTGGCATCCACTGTGGCAGATTGAGGGAGGTGGGTAATTTTCTGTTCGTTAAGAAAGCTTGATTGTAATATACCATTAATTTCAGTTGCTTTTAGCTCTTATTTACTGCAGAGGCAGGCAGTGGGGTGCTGAGAGTAGGAACTGCAGAGTGCACTTTAATGGATGACAGAGTAGGGATGAACAGGAAATCCGAGGGCAGTTGTTCCTCACAGTGAGCAGTACAAATAACGGTTGTGGTAATTTTAAGGGTGTGGTAGACAGGGGGCATTGGATTCTCAAGGTTTGCTTGTAGCCACTGTGAGTCCCTAGGCTGCTCTTGGCTCCTCTCCACTGCTGTACGATTGACTAGTTGAGTTAATGGTTATGCCTTAGGTTACAACTGAGGTGAGAAATGGTGGTTCTGTAGGCTCATTGTCCCTGGGGGGATGGAGCAGGTAGTGGTTCATGGGTTTAAGGCTTAATGTTGTTAGTGGAATAGATGGTGTTTGGGGCAGGTGGTCACTGAATCTTTCAAGTTAAGATGCATTTATTTATTTTATTTATTTATTTTACATTTGTTGACTGGGCTAGTCTAGCTGGATACATGTCCATTTTCAGTAGAGGCCCGAGGAGTTAAGCTCCAGAGTTTAAGAAGAAGTACATTTACTATATTACAAGAAAGTAAGGGAAAACAATATGCAAAGAGTACACACAAAAATGAGCCAAAAAAAAATTACAAGCAAGGTTATACAGTTAACAATAAAAAAGCTTAACAATATAAAATATAAATTTTTTTTTTTTTTTTTATTAAGTAGTTTGAAGAGGAGGTTAAAAGGGAGAGTGTAAGATAAGAGGGGGGTTAGGGTTATAGGATGAAGGGATTTGTCTGATGGCATAGAGTGTTAGTCAGGATTAGTGCAGGGGCACATCCATTGAGATTTGAGGTGGAGTTTAATTTTCTTTTTGAAGAGAGATTTTGAGGGAATAGTGGTAAGTTCAGAGGGGAACAGATTCCAATGTTTTCCAACAGTGTTGGAAAAGAGGGAATCACCAGCTTTGTTGTTTGATTTGTCAATATTTACAAGAAATTTGTGTGCAGATCTTAGGGATTTTAGGTTATGGTAATAAGGGTAGATAGTATAGGTGTTTTGTCAGGTTGATGCAGAATTTGATGGGCAATGGTTAATTGATTGATTTTAAGCTGGTGCTGAAATTCAAGCCAGCCTAGCAGTTTTAGATTGATACAATGGTGGGTTTTGAATGGGTTGCCTGTAGCAAATCTTGCTATATTGTGGTAAGAGTTCTCTAATTTAAGAAGATTTTTTTTTTGATAGGTTTGTTAATATGGGGGAGGCATAGAGGAGGGGAGAGATAAGGTGGGTTTGAGCAATAGTAATTCTAGAGTCTGGAGTGAGGAAAGGTTTGATTCGGTAGAGAGCCTATTTTTTTGTTAGTATTTTTCAAGGTGTTGTTTATATGTGTATCAAAGTTAAGGTTGTTATCTATGGTAATTCCTAATAGTTTAGTCGTGAGGTCTTAAGATATAGGTGTGCCATTTTTTAGATGATATTGTAAAGTCTGTATGAGGAGATTTACTGGAGGGTGTAAAGAGGAGGAGTTTACATGTTGCAGATTATTTCTTCTTTCATTGGTAATATAGCATGCCTCACTTGAGGCTTGATTGTGGGCTATCTCAGATGTGGTGCAGTGCTGAATGCTTGTTACGTGATGTTAGCAGCTTTGTGGTTTTCTGTCACCCCCACAGTCTTGTTTGACTTTAGGGCTTATCTTGGCGTTTTGTTTTTTTTTTCCATTGGTGCTGTAGGGTCATGTTTTGTATTCCATAGATCATTTGTGGCTGCTGCATTGCAGTTCTTATTGATCTTTGAGAGCAGTTTGTAGCTGTGCAGTGTTGGGCTCATTGGGACAGCTAGCACTGTATTTCACGGGCTGGGGAGCCCCAGTGCTCAGTGGGTCAGGTGCATTCTTGTGGATGGGGGGGACTGTTATGGCCATTAATTAGATGGAGGTTAGTGTGCATGTGGTTTTGTATCATCACCCTTCCTTCACTGGCTGAATCTCACATGTAAAGGCTGCAGGGTGTGACCTTTTAATTATTGGTGAGATTCTTCAGCGTTCAGGTTTGTGACTGCTTTTCATCACCTTGGTTGTTTTACAAGGTTTTCTTTTTCCTCAGTTAACTCATTGGTGGCATTGCTTTATGGTTCCCCGTGAGTTTTTTTTTGTGGGCTGTGAGGCATTGTGGTTTCCGCGCATATGTAGCTGCTAAGAAGCCGCACAGACTATGTGTTAATGTCCTGTTAAGTGATACAGGCAGACAGTACTGGTTATGCTGAAGGGTCAGTCTGCATTACCTGCCCATACAAATGCTCTTATTTTAAGGGAATTTTAGACAAAGAACATACTTATGTCCTTTTGATGCAGCTACTTACTTTTCTGTAAAGGTATTTAAATGTGCAGAAATTCCACAATTATTTGCTTGTGAGTTGATGTGATGATTTGTAGTTTTTTACTTTGACTTGTGGCAATTGGTTGCTTGATGGATGAAGTATTTTACTCGTCAGCTCTGGAGGATAATTACATATTTGTGCCAGAATGTTACACACCAATGAAGCTGAGTTGATTGGGAGCAAGGATTGGAATTGGACCCTGATTTGGGGGATTTGTTCCCCCATTCATTTTGGTTTGTTCAGATAATTTGTGGTACAAGGTTGAGAGGTATGGGTGGGCTTGTTGGTGGATGCTGTGCTGGTTGCAGCACCTCTGGGCTTCTCACTGGTTGGGTATAGCCGCTATTAGCAATTGTTGGGGTGGGCAAGCAATGATATGGAGTGGGGGCCTAATACACAGAAGGGAGAGTCACTGGGATGCAAATCTGTCCTGCCAATGAGTCTTATTCATATCACAGATCAGGTTGAGGTTGTGTGCGGGTTACTGAGTGGAGATTGACTTGCAGATGCAGCAGTCCCACCATTTCAGTGTTAGTGCACTTTGAGTGCTACATTTTAATGGGTGTCATCTGAGTATTGGTACAGTTACTGCTGTGGTTGACATAAGAATGTTGTTATTGCACTATATTCCTTGTTGGAAATAGGATTTGATGCAGGATATGGCGGTGAACTCTTGACAATGCTTGGTGATGTTAAATGTTGGTTTATGGGTGCAGAGGGCTTACAGTTTCTTTCTCTTCTTTTGCAGATCAGTCTGGAGTGCAGCCAGCCATTGGGCTGGGTGCAGGGAGGTCGCAGGACAACAGTGTGGATTGGGCGGTGGAGCAGATTGCAGGAGTCAAGCATGTTGAAGGTTCAGGTGAAGAAAGCATAGAGAGGATATCAGGCGGTGATTGGAAGGAGGTGCATTTGGATGGTAATGGGCTGGTTGTAGGGGATGTCCTGGTCACTAAATTGATACACAAGGAGGATTGAATGGGGAGTGAAAAGTGAGCAACAGTCAGTGGCCTGGGGGGTGGGTTCTGGTGATGAGGGCTTTGCAAAGGTAACACAGAAAAAGAGAATCTTCAGAGGCGGAGTCAAGCCTGAAGTTGCTGGTCTGTCGGTTTACTTGGGTCTTTTCGGGTGACAGTTAACAAGTGGGTACATTGTTTACCATTGCGGTGCCTTAAGATGGGGTTTCAGATAACATTTTTCATGGTTATTAACATTTGTTCACAAATGTGGCAGGAGGTGTTGGGTTAGTGAGCATAATTGGGGGGGTTGGTTTATGGTTTGTTGGATGTCAGGAAGAAAGGATGACTGGGGGGATGTGGAGGATAGGTTTTGTTGAGGGGTTGGTTTGGGAAAGGGAGGTTCAGGGGATTACAGTTTGTGGCATTTTTATATTATAGGGGTGTTTCTGTCATTTAGAGAGTGGTTTGCTGGTCAGCAGTTTAACCTGGTTATGTTTCACTATTTATATTGCGTAGTTGGAATTTTAAGGCAAATTTCAATTTTGATACATATATTGAGGGGAAAATAATTTAAGGTACAACAGTTACACAAAGTTATGGTTATTATTTTAGTATTGGAGAAGGATCATTGGATTATTTTAGTCAATTGGTGGCTTTTACTATTTATAGGTTAGGGTGTTGGGTGGATGACAAGGATCCAGTTTGGTTTTGGGGGATGCTGTACACCGAATTGTGATTGGTTTAGCCCTCCTGTTATGGGCAGTTAGGTCTGAAAATCTTAAGAGGGTTGTGGGGGTGGAATTTAATCTCGGTTGGCGGTTCATTGGTTTGAAAGGTTGAGGTAGGATTGACAGACATTGGCTATTGGCAAGATAACTTGTGTGTTGAGTGTTGGATTAGTAACGGTGGTATGGGGATACAGTTCATGTGGCATTTCCTTTATGGAGGTGATGAAATTATTTGGAGGGTGATTGTTGGTCAACAAATGCTATGATGTCAGTAAATGCTTCTTTGTTTACATTTTGGTAGTAGGTACTGGTGTGAATATTATTATCTTGATTGGGAAAGAAGTTTTTTTTTTTGGATATTGATACATTGGGCAAAAAAACAAAACAGCACAAACAGAGCAGGAGAATCAGCTGATGTATGTCCAAATCGTGAGTAATTCCACAATAAGGGTATTGCACCAAGGTGTTTATTTAGAAGAATAATGGATCCACACAATGTAAAACAAGCTTTCGTCCCTGCTCAATCAGGAACTTCTTCAAAATAAATTAATTACTAAAAACAATCCAGTTTAAATAGCAAACAGTCATAAAAAGACATCAAACTTAAGAGTTTTCTCTCAGAAGAGAATTGTCTATGCAAGGACTCGTGGGATTTCCTAAAGAGAATAAATTTATTAAACTATAGTAAAAGTGGTTATTTTATCACCATCGATGTAAAAGATCTTTATACTGTCATACCACATAATACAGGGTTAGAATGGTTTTGTGAATACCATTTAGAAAAGGGTATGTTACAGGTGACAATAAACACTTTTGAACACCTACTTAGTATTGTGTTACATAACTTTATTCTGCTTGATAAAGAATATTTTTTGTAAACTGAAGGTGTCTCAATGGGTTCAGCTTGTGTGGGAACATACGCTAAAATACTCATGTTACAGTAGGAGAAATAGTTTTTATTTAATTCACCATACTTCTCTCATTGCATATGCTATATGAGATTTTTGGATGATATTTTCATGTTTTGGGAGAGTTCTGGTGAGATTATATCTGAGTTTATTGAATATTTAAATGACTCTACCTCCTTTTTAAAATTTACACAGTATTGATGCTGATGAGATTTCATACCTTGATGTAAGACTAATCAAAGATAAAGTATTTAGGGTGTTTAAGTCAAAGATCTATCGGAAACCAACCTATTCAAATAGTTTTTTACATTTTAGTAGTTCGCATCCTTTTAAACAAAATAAAGCCATGGTTAAAATCCAATTTGTTAGGGTCGCACGGATGATTTCCATTTTTGAAAGATTTTTAGATGAATGTGATAACCTTAAAGATATTTTTCAAAAGAGGGGGTACCCTAGTTCTTTGACTAATGAGGTAATGGTAAAAGTAGTGAATAAATGGGAGAGGGGCCATTTTAAACCCCTGTTGTATCAAGGGCAACAAGAGTATATTAGTTGAAATGATAGAGTTATTGTTAACAGTTCTGAACATCATTCATACCCTCAGTCTAATGAAAATGATTTGAGTACTCAGGTATTTAATGAGAAGAATTTTTGTAGTGCGTTTATTACAACTTTTAATAATAGTAGTAAGAATGTTGCCAATATTTTATTCAAGAACTGGGTTGTGGAAGCTAAAAACAAAGATACTAGACAAATAGTAGGAGAATCCCCCATTATTTTGTAATAAAAGGGTAGAACCATAAAAAACATTCTGGAATATACACATCCTGGCCCACAAAATGGGTATATGAAAAAATGTGGTTCAAGCAATTATTGTGCTTATATTTATGAGGGTAGTTTCTTTAACATTAACAATATTACAGTGAAAATGAATAATAAATGTTCATGTAACACAGAAAAAGTTGTGTATTGTGCAGTTTGCACAAAATGTCCCTGTTTTTACGTAGGTAAAACAGAGATAAAATTGAAGAGCAGAATTTATGAACATGTAAGGGACATAAAAAATAGAAAAGAGACACAACATGGAATATTCTGACCACATGTTTAAATTTATAATATTGGAAGTAATTATGCTGGATGCAAGGGGCGGTCCATGGGAACTCATATTAGAAAAGCAAGAAGCCTTATGGCAACTAAAAATGAATGGCCTGCAATGGCCAGGGTTAAATGACTGTTTTTCACTTGCATGTTTTTTTAAAATTAAAAGCATTGAAGAGATGAATTATAAAACATTTTATACACATGAGGTTTGGATTTTATGTATTTCTCTATTTATTATTCTATTCAAGTTTTAGCACTAAGTTTTGATATTGGTATTTTTAAGGATGCTTTAATTAGATATGTAAGGGGAGGGGGAGCATGTTTTTATGAATGTTTGCTATTTAAACTGGATTGTTTCTAGCAATTAATTCATTCTGAAGAAGTTCCTGATTGAGCAGGTAAGAAAGCTTGTTTTACATTGTGAGGATCCATTATTCTTCCAAATAAACACCTTGTGCAATACCCTTATTGTGGAATTACTCAACATTTGGACATATATAAGCTGATTCTCCTGCTCCGTTTGTGCTGTTTTGTTTTTTGGTTTATTTGTGCTTTTTTCAACAAGATACATTGGGCAGTAAATGGGGCAGTTAGGCTTGGAGCAATTGGTCTTGCATGGTTTTGCATGGCGTGGGAATTTTACAGTTTGGTGCATTTGGCAGGTAATGACCTGATGATGGGGCTTTGGGTGGGGATGACAGGTTACAGGTAATGGTGTACTCCAAATGATGCTTGGCATAAGGCCTTTTAATGAGTGGTTAGTTTGTTGAGTTTGGTAGGACAGAAGGGGAACAGCCTGGTCAGGCTGGTGGGTGGAGAAGAGGACAGGCTTGCCCTCTTCTGTTCCACCTCTGATTGTGGAGGTTCATTTAATGAGTTGGGAAGTGAGCAGTTGGACACTGCTTGATAAATAAAATAAGAGAGCGAAGGTAAGGACACTCTTTATTTGGTTGGATGTTTAATTCAATAAATGGAAAATTAAGTGAGTAGAGGGATGCTGCTTCATAAGTAAAGTAAGCGAGTAAAGGTATGGACGCGGCTTACTGAAT
This sequence comes from Protopterus annectens, assembly GCF_019279795.1. Classification (NCBI taxonomy): domain Eukaryota; kingdom Metazoa; phylum Chordata; order Ceratodontiformes; family Protopteridae; genus Protopterus; species Protopterus annectens. The sequence continues at coordinate 215,549,238 of NC_056749.1, read as the reverse complement.
CAGAATGAATAAGGCGTGCTGTCCTGGTTAACATTACATGGATGTTTATGCTGTGATTAAAATCAACTATACTATGTTTCAGTTGTAATTAATATTGGTTATCAAAGTTATGTTTATGGAACTTTAATAAAGGTCATCAAACGTCATTTGGTGTGATGTGTTTATTGAAGGGGACCAGGACAAAGAAACTTCTGCAACTAAGATAATTTACTGGTGGTTTTTATGCATGCTGCACAGAGGTCTGTATTTTGACTCTACATAACTTTATGGAATCATTTTACCAGTAAACACCAGCTTTGTAGCAAAATTAGTCTGTTGTTCAGTTTTATTTATTTATTATTTATTTGGCATTTGTTTCCTGAGAAAGTCCCTCTGGGCCTGAAAGTGTCCATTTTCAGCAAAGGCCCTGGGATAACAGCGCCACAATGACAATAGAGTCTAGAAAAACACAGCAATAACAAAGTACAATGTTTTATATATTATATACAAAACTGTATAGCAATAAAAAATACACAGACTTTCAAAACATAAGCATCACATGGAACAATGTAGGAGTAAAGCATAGTGTAGTATTGCACTGTATTTAGATCTAAAGAAGGTATAATCACCACATTGCATGAAGATGTAAAGCAAGGTATCATAATACATAAAATGCAGTTTGTTCAAGGTTAAGTATATACTGGGTAAACAGAATCAGGTGGATAACAGAAACAAAGATAAATACATTGTATAGGAAATTATACAGAAACTCAGCCTGTATTAGAGCAGAAGCAAATCCAAGATTTGGATAACAATTATTTTAGCGCACGCTTGAAGGAGGACAGATTAGAGAGATTTCTAACTGTTAGAGGTAGGGAGATCCAACCTTTTGCTTCTCAATAGGAGTGCAGATTTTGAACACAGGATTTGGTAGGGTTATGTACTGCGAGGCATTGTTTATATTTCGATCTAAAATATAATTTAGGGATGTACATATTGAGTGAGGTGCTGAGGACTGGACAGGTATAAGATTTGTTAATGATGTTTTGGGCGATTGTCAGTTAAATGCAGGAGAGCTGATTACGGTGTATGAGCTACTTTAGGGAGTGAAGTATGGTGCAGTGATGCCATTTCCTTCAAGAAAAGATGCAATCATCTGTATTCTGGCATGATTCAACTTTTCTATCCAGAGGAACAAAATTCAAATTACTGGTTAATTTTCTTATGAAAATAAGTATAAATCACTAGTCATAGATTCCTAAGTCAGACATGCATGCACAAAAGGCCAATAACAATAAGCCTTCATCTAAGGATGCTTCTGTGCTTGTAACTAAAAACAGTTATCATGATTTGACCTGATTTGTTCTAAATTTTCTAAAAAGGACGTACAGCCAAGCATTGTGCATTTAATGACAGTAATATTGTACATGCAACAAGTGTTAATGTTAGTCAGTAGTCTGTTCTACAAAGTGTGCCTGAGAGTACACCAGTGAAGTCGGACAATGCATGGAACATTAATTATTAATGTAGAATAAGGTTTATGTCATTGTGCTAGCACAAAAGTTATAAAATATACCACTGTAGCAAAAGGAAAATAACTGCTGGCATTACTGTATTCAAGAAGCATGAATTCACTGGTTAAAGTACAACATTTCTGCAAACATTAAACAACTAGTAAGCAGAACACTGAAGTGTTGTGCGTACACGAAGATGAGGGAATGTTCTGTAACACAAGTGGAAGTACAAACTATCTTGAGTAAATGATTTCATCCTGTAGCTCTGAAGTCCAATTTATCTCATGATGTAGTTATTGAGCAAGTTTTATTTTCCCCAGTAGAAAGAACTATGAAAGTTATGGTGGGAAGGTTTGGCCATATATATATATATATACATAAGAACTACAGAGTACCAGCAAAGAAAAAAAATGCCAGACAGGCCAAGAACTGTGATGCCTGCAGTAAGAGAGTATGTAGGGACAGAATGGGTGCAAGAGAGGATGTTTAACAGAAATGCTCAAAAAATCAGAAAATAAGGTACTTTAGTATCCACTGCAGAAAACCAGTTCCTGGCAAAGTTACAAGACTCTTTGAATGACATTCTAATATTCTCTGACAATTGGGAGAGCCATTGGAGCAAAGTGGAAGCCATTTTAAATGACCTGCATCAAGCTATGCTGATGACTAATCCAGCTACATACAATCTGGGGAAGGCAAAAGCCTGCTATTTGAGCTATGAGATTGGACAAAGGCTTGAGAAAACACTGGCTGAGGAAGTACAAACAGTGCAAAACTGGACCATACCAACCACTAAAAAGCAAGTGAAAACTTTTTTGTGGCCTACCTAGCTTTTTTAAGCAGTTTATTCCTGAATTTTCCAGTACAATTTGCCCCATGACTGACCTATCCAATGTAAGTTTCCAATGAATGTAAAGTGAATAAATGCAAAGTCCATATTCATAGCTCCTGACTTTTCAAATTTGGTTCCTAGTACATATGGATACATTGTACTTAGGCATAGGTGCAATTTTATCTCAGGTTGTAGGGGGGGGACATCCCATTTGCTATACAGCAGTAAGCTTAGTGACACTAATAAATGTCACTTTGCTACAGAAAGAAAATTATTAGCCATTAAGCAGGCCATCACCACTATGAAATAATATACATTGGGAGAGGGTCTGTTGTAATTACAATTCATGCCTCCTTTCAATATTTTTTTCTGACATAAGGACACCAGTCCAAAGCTATCTCAGTGGGAAATTACCTTCCAGTCCTTTGGCTTTGATCATGTGTCATTCAGGCCACATCCACCTGAATGCAGATAGACTATCCTAGGCACTCAGCCAGTTTACTGAGGCTCAAACTGATTGTTTTTCACTGGGAAGGGGGTCATGTAGCATACTGGTGACCAATTCCTTTAAATGTGCTAACCTAGAAGAATCATATAGCATAATGGTGAATGGACCCCTTCAAAAGATTAATCCAGAAACAGGGAAGGATGTTAAATGTAATAATGGACAGCTGCACATAAGGGTATTTGCAGCACACTTTCGATGTACACAACAAATGCATGACATTTGGGTCAGGGGAGGGTCCTGGGAGTAATCTAGTTGGAGTTACTTAGAGCAGAAGGAAGGAGAGCCTGGAAGGTACATGTATGATGGAAGAAACATGACCACTTGAGAAGAAGCCAGCTCTCGTGAAAATGTTGTAGTTAGCTTTCAGTTGGTGTTCAGCTTAAAACGTATGGCATTATACAGAGGTGAGATGCACTGAGCAAGCTATGATTACATTTTTATAATCTGTGTCTGCAGAAAGCTAAACTCTCATCAAATAAATTAACATGCTTTTGGATCTCCTTGAAACAAACACTGAGGTTTAATATACCTTATCCACTCACTAAAAAGAATGAAGATAAATCTTTAAAGAAAAGTAAATGCTAGCGCACACATCTGGCTTCTTCTTCATTAATGATGTTTATTTTAACAGACTGTAAGATTAGAATGGCAGCCACTTGCTCCCAAAATATGCTATAACGATATTGCAGGAACCCTTATTCTCTCAGCAGTTTCCTGCAAGGAACATTTCCTTCCCCACTTTTTTTAGAAAGCTCTCTTGGGAGACAAAGATGGTTATCTTAAGCATACTGGAATGCATCAGCATTTTGTAAAGCTACTCCAACTGTTAAATGTCCCCAAAATTAAAATTCTGTCACTTAATGACTCTATTTTCAAATAGAAATAGCTACAGGCGTTTTCTATATGTATCTTCCTTTACCAGATATTGTTACTCAGCTATTACTCAGAAATCTTCACTTGAATTTTGCAGTTGCTTTAGTAGGATTAGGAGCTTTATTTGTTGAAGGATAAATATTCTTTAGTGCATAATGGCTCTGCAGCTTTTCTGTCTCCTTTTTGTTCATTTACTGGACATTGCTTTGGTGCTTTGGTATGTCTGTTTTCAAAACAAAAACACAAAGAAATAAAATAATTGGAAGTAAGCCCCAGTTTCAGTGATAAATTATTCATACTTAAGTGAGATTCAGAAACATAATCTGTACTCTCTAGGACTAATGTACAAAAATGCACCAAAAAGCCTAATGGATTTTGGTTGAGAAATGGTCATTACTACTGCAGAAGCAATATTTTGTTGTTGTTGTATACTAAGCTGGCAGATGATGATGTCTGGCACAAATTCAAAATAGCTATATAACATGAATAAAAGTGTTGCCACAATTCAGGGACAGCTATACTATGTACTAGAACTTTCTACTAAACTGTTACATCATACAGAAGTTGCATTATAAGGATGGAGACCACTCTACATTTGTGGAAGCTTAGCTTGAACTCCTTTCTATGTTACTGGTAGAACTCTGTACATTAACAATTCCTCCAATACATGCAGACAGGCATGCATATGCATGCACATGCAAACTACCACACATATATACTAGACACATACATATGCATGTAGCCCACAAATTAGATCATCAGATCATATTGCATGTTGCTACTATTGCAGCTATAGAAGTGTGCTGATATGCATAGGTAGACTACACTGATGTCCAGCCCACAAGATGCTGCACACCTACTGACACCACCTACAACCACTTAGTCAGGACACAGTGGAAACACTATACCCCAGGCCAGTCTCCCTGGATCTTTTCCACTCACCTGTCCATGACACACAGTCACACACTGCCAATTGTTGACACCTGCCACTGTAGTCCTTCCCACCCATGTATATGATGACACCTGTGCCCTGCCCTCAGTACTCTGCTACCTGGATAGCATGTATCTGATGTACATTGTGTCCAGTGCCTGCATGGTATAGCACAACCTGGTTGGATTATTGCATGCCCCCCTTTTACTGTTGTATGCTATAGTTAATTTGGCCCATATCTATGAACTAGACACTGCTTCTTAGATAGTGTCACAGTGTCTTGTGCATGCCCTCATCTCATCATTTCTCAGGAACTTCTTTATATAGAATCTATGCAGTAATATATTGTGTAATAGTGCACAAACTGCATATATCTTACTGCATGTTTCAAGGCCATACTACAGGGTACCACCTAAAACATCTAACAATGGAAGTTGGACTTAAACAAAAATAATTTAAATCTGTGTGTTGTATGCATTCTCTGCCATAGTCTGTGGGCTTCTTACTGGTGGTATTAGCCATAGCCCAAGGGCATATCTGGCATCAACAAAATGATAACCCTGTGGAAAATAACCCACAAAAAGCATAAATATGTCACACATGTGTCAGACATGAGACGTGTGGGCACTGCCTGCTTGGCCTGACACACATTGCATATTATAGTTTGTGCGTTGCAGTCCACTGGGCAGCTGATGGTAAGAAACTCTTTCTGGTTGATATACTGTTGTCCCTACTCCCTAAATGGAGACTTTATTGCAATGTGTGTGCAGTCAGTAGCCTCCAGTTCCTCAAGAAAAGGGGTTACACCATAAAATGCCTACCTGGTGTTGCTTCTCTCCTCTGTGGTGTATGGGAGCTACCTATGCTCCTGTTGTAGTACCCTTGAGGGCAGATGCCTGAGATACACTCGCAATGTCTCACATTGGTCACTGGAAAGTTTCTGTACCCAGAATTTTCAAACTCCCACAATACCTTGGTGTCGACAAGGATGGGTGCTCCTTGCATCCCATAAGCCTACATATGAGAGTAACACATGCCAACCTGCTCCTGCATAGCACCTCTATGCACTATAACTGTTATATAGAGAACATGGTATGCTAGATATGGATGGATAACTCCATGGCACTGTGGGAGACAGCACATACCTCTGTGGCCACTGGCTGTCAGAATATCCTCATGCATATAAAAATCTAATAAGATGACAAGTATCCCATAAGTTTCTCAGTCTCCTTCTCATAACTCCAGAACATTACTGCAGTCAGCAGCTATAGAGGTTGTATTTGAAAGAGCAAAATTTTTATATTTCTGAAAACTGCTGCCTTACTGTTTACCTTTATTTGCATTCACCATTACCCTCATTTTAATAATGCTGCTCATTTCCATGTCATTTTAAGTTCATTTGCAGAGTATGCTGGTGACAAATATTTCATGACCTAGCATAGACATGCTTCATGTGTCTCTGAATCACCCCCTTCCTGCAAGTGGCTGCTCATCAGGAGAATTCATCGGGTATATATTATCTTGTCAAAACGGCATAACAGTGAATGCTTTGATATGTTTTAACTGGTGTGCTGCGTCTTGTTGGTCTACCAATTTGTTTCCCTAGGAAAAAAATTGGTGACCTGGGCTTTCGCTATTTTTGCAATGTGCTGTTTATTTGTCATCGAAACGGCATTTGCTGTTATGCCGTTTTGACAAAATAATATAGACCCGAATTCATCTACTGTAATGCACAGAATGTTTCTAAACTCCACAGCATGTCCCACTAATGTTTTGTCCACAGCTATTCATATAATGAATTTTATTTTGAAATTCAAGTTTTTTTAGGTGTTGAAGTAGTTGCAGGACCTGGGTAGCATTTTGGATTTTATTTTTGTTCAAGAAAAGGGCTAAATGGCAAAGGGAATTAAGTGCAACTCACTCAAAGTAGCTAAATACATTGGTTTAGCCTAATATATTTCCATTAATAAGGTTTTAAAATTACTTTATGACTGTATATTACTTTTTAATTAATTTATGTATTTATTTCATAGGTTCATAGGTTCATACTAGGCTATCTGCCCTAGGGCATTTATAAGCCTAGCCAGAGTGTCCTTGGCTTTCGCCACCCATTTTAAATTAATTTTGCTATGCCCTTTTTCGAGGTTAGTATACTGTGCCTCTGTCTAACAGTGACACAGAAGTGATACCCGGGGTAAACCTACGATCTCCCATCCACGCATCAAGATTCCTCTTGAAGAGAGTCAATGAGGGACTCTGCCTAACCTGGACTGGGATTTTATTCCAGAGTGAAAGGAGCCTCTGAGTTATGAATCTGTCCCTCCAGCATGTCCTATTTATTTCAGTGCTGAGGTTCAAGTCTCTCGAGCACGTAGCACGATGGGATTTGGATTTTCTGAGGTGCAGCATGTCCATTAATTCCGGGTTGGACATGGCTTTATACGTCATTTACAGATCGCCTCTGAGCAGGTGGTATGCCACTGAGTAGAGCTGGAGTTTCTTTAACCGGGCAGCATATGGCATCTGTTTGAGCCCTTTGATCCTCTTGGTGAGGTACTTTTGGGGTCTTTCCAGTTGCTGCAGGTGTCTGGTAAGGTACATCCAAAAGGGGCATTGTACTCAATTATGGGCCTGATGAGGTATGAGTAAAGAGGCACGATGACCTCCCCTGATCTAGATGTGAATCCCTTCATGATTAGGTGGGCTATATAAAATGTTTTTCTAACCACTTTGGCCACGTGGTTGTCAAATGAGAGATTGCTATCAACTTGGGTCCGCAGGTCCCTAATTACTTCTTCTGTACTTAATAGATTACCACCTATGTGGTAATTTGTGGGGACTTTGTTTTTGCCAAAGGAGATGACTATACACTTTTTGGCGTTTAGCTTGAGGCCATGGCTCTGGCACCAGTTGTCTGTTTCTATGAGGCCCTTTTGGAGGATGCTTGTGTCAGCTGGAGAGTCGATTATGGCACCCAGTTTGCAGTCATCTGTGAACTTGGTCAGCCACAGTCCTTCCATGTTGGCCTGTACCTCTGAGAAATATATACCGAACAAGAGAGGTCCCAGGACTGAGCCTTGTGGGACGCCACTTGTAACTGGTTTGGAGTCTGACATGGTTCCAGCAATTCTAACCATGTGGGTTCTGTCCTTGAGCCAGTTTGCAACCTATCTAGTGACATAGGGGTTTATATTTAAGCTGGTGAGCTTATCTATAATGCCCGAGTGGGGTATTGTATCGAAGGCTTTTGCGAGGTCCAGGTAGGCTGAGTGGACCACCTTCCCCTCGTCAATGGCCTTGGTGACTGTTTCAAAGAAATTGACCAGGTTTAAGAGGAAGGATCTGCCCTTAACAAAGCCGAACTGGGTAGGATCCAGTGTCTGTAGGTCCCCAATATCTTTATTTATGAGGTCCATGATGATCCTTTCCATAGCTTTGCAGACCAAGCTAGTCAGGCTTATGGGGCGATAGTTTCCAGGATCTGTTGAGGCACCACCTTTGTGGAGAGAGACCACTGTTGCTGTACGCCACTCTTTGGGTACATATCATGAAGTAAGGCTGAGATTGAATAAGAAGTTATGTACCTACAATAACGTTCCATGTTAGTTGTCTTCTTCTCGCCTTCTTTCTTGCTGGATGGGTTTGGAGCCGGCCCTCGGCTCCGACTCGGCCAATACTAAAGCTCGAGAGCTTATTCCACTGGCTTGAGGCTCCCCTATATCCCACAGTGCTAGGCAGTAACTACTCAGATCTTGTTTGATAGCTAAAACCAAGCAGTTCTGGTCTCCATAGAATGGAGAAGAGAGAAAAAGAACCCACCTCTATATATAAAACTGTAGGTAAACTACCACAAACATAAAAAAGGAGAATAGAGGTGATAGAACATGTGGGAAGGGAAAAATTCCAATGGAAGATCCCAAATATTCCTATCGGTCTGTCCAGGCTAGGGGGAAGGTGGGTGGGACGCAAGAAAGAAGGCGAGAAGAAGACAACTAACATGGAACGTTATGGTAGGTACATAACTTCTTAATGTTAAGTTGTCAATCTCGCCTTCATTCTTGCTGGATGGGACCGCGTCCCTAGCACCTTACCCCGGGTGGCCTATCAGAACAGACTCTTGAGATCAGTGGAACCAAAGTTGGCACAGTTTCTGGAGGCCATATCCAATTTGTAATGCAAAATAAAGGTATGAGGAGAAGCCCATGTGGCTGCTGCACAAATGGAATCTATTGGTAGCCTGTCCTGAAAAGCTACAGATGTAGCTAATGCCCTAGTTGAATGAGCTCTAGGTCTTGAAGGCAGTTTTTGATGTCTGATTTCATAGATGAAGGTAATCATAGAGGTAAGCCATCTTGAAAGGGGCACTTTAGTAACTGGAAGGCCCAATTTGCCTTCTGCATAAGACAGGAAAAGCTGATCAGATTTCCTGAACTGTTTAGTCCTGTCTAAATAATATCTAAGTTGGCGGTGAACATCTAGTAAATGTAACTTTTGTTCTGACCTGTTGGAATAATCAGGGAAGAAGACGGGGAGATCAATCGTCTGGTTTAGGTTTGCCTCAGAGGAAACCTTAGGCAAGAAGGACTGATTAGTCCGGAGGGACACCCTGTCTTTATGGAAAACTAAGTAAGGAGGATGACTGCAAAGAGCATGAAGTTCAGATACCCTTCTAGCTGATGTTATGGCTACTAGAAAAAGGGTTTTCCATGAGAGCAACTTAAGAGGGCATGAAGCCGCTGGTTCGAAGGGGGGAGAATCAAGGAAGCTAGGACCAAATTCAAGTCCCATTGAGGTGGAGGATCTTTGATTGGGGGCTTGAGCAGAAAAACACCTCTTAAAAAGGCTTTGCAGAGTTTATGGGACATGATACTGGAGTCCCAGACACCTACATGAAAGTTAGATATAGCAGCTAGTTGTACTCTAATGGTAGATGAGGAAGAGCCTAAATGAAAGAGCTCTGCCAGAAAGTCTAGGATAGACTGGATAGGTGCAGTGAAGGGGTCTATATTTTTTGATGCTGCCCAGAAGGAAAAACATTTCCACTTACTATTGTAAATCCTCCTGGTAGAAGACTTGTGAGAGGCTATCAGGATGTTACGGACCAAATGAGAGATTAAGGGAAGCCTGGCTAGGGTAGGAATCAGAGAAACCAAGCTGTGAGGTTGAGAGATTGAAGGGAGTGGTGCAGCTGGGCCAACTGGTGGGACAAAAGATCTGGCACCAGGTCCAGATGCCAAGGCTGCTCCAACAGGTAATGATGGAGGAATGGAAACCATATCTGTCGAGGCCAGTAAGGGGCAATGAGGATCATGGTGACTCTCAAGGTGATAGCTTTCTGAATTAATTGAGAGATCAGTGGAAAGGGGGGGGGGAAGCATACAGAAGTCCCCAAGGCCAATCGTGGACTAGAGCGTCTCTGGTGGGATGGTCTAGTAATGGGAAGAGAGTGAAGAAGTCGTGACACTTGCTGTTTTGGGGAGTAGCAAAAAGATCGCAGCAAGGCCGGCCCCATCTTTGAAAGACTTCTTCCAGCACTGATTTTTTTAGAGACCACTCATGAGGCATGAGAATGGCCCTGCTCAACTTGTCCGCAATCACGTTGGACTTCCCGGGAATGTGCATTGCTATCAGAAACCGCTGAGAAGAAATCGCCCACTGCCAAAGTCTGAGTGCCTCTCGACATAAGGGGTAGGACTTGGTTCTGCCCTGTTTGTTGATGTACCACACTATGGACATGTTGTCCGTCTGAATTGCAATAGTCCCTGTGGGAAGAGAGTCCTGAAGGGCTTGCAACGCTAAAAGCACTGCTCTCATCTCTAAGACATTTATGTGCAAGTGGCACTCGAAAGGTTGCCACGTGCCCTGGACTGTTCTGCCCTGATAATGCCCCCCCACACCTGATCAGGGAGGCGTCCATTGTCACCGTGGCGATTGGGAGGGGAAGAATGAAGGGTCTGCCCTGGAGAACTTGAGGTGATGTGATCCACCAAGACAGGTGATTCTTGCATGATTGAGTTAGTAGGATGATGTGAGACATCGGGAGCTGTTGGAAGGACCATTGAGTAAACAGCATCCACTGAAGGATCCGCATGTGAAAACGAGCTAAGGGGAGAAGTGTAATAGTAGCTGCCATGAGTCCTAATACCTTCAAGACTACCCTGGCTTTGACCTTGTTGCATTGAAGTAGAAGGTAAACTTGTTTGCGGATATCTAATACTCTTTGCTCTGTAAGTCTGGTGGAAAGATGGACTGTGTCTAAGGTGGTGCCTATAAAGGTAATAGATTGACAAGGCGACAAGGTAGATTTTTTGAAATTTATTGAAATGCCTAGAGCTTGGCAAGTTTGGATGGTGAAGTCTCTGGATAGAAGCAGTTGATGTCTGGTGGTGGCGGTAAGGAGCCAGTCGTCCAAATATGGAAACACCTGGAATCCTTGACATCTCAAGTGAGCCGCGACCACTGCCATGCATTTGGTAAACACTCGAGGGGCTGTAGTGAGACCAAAGGGCAGGGCTCTGAACTGGTAGTGACTGGCTCCCAGCCTGAAGCAGAGAAACCTCCTGGAGCATCTGTGCATTTTGATATGGTAGTACGCATCCTGAAGGTCTATCGAGCACATCCAATTGTCCTGACCCAAGAAGGGTAGAATGGACTGTAGCGTGACCATCCGGAATTTTGTTTTTTTGATATAATTGTTTAACTTGCTGAGATCCAGTATTGGTCTCCAGTCCCCTGTTTTTTTTGGAACCAAAAAGAATTTGGAGTAGATTCCGGATCCTTGCTGGTCTGCTGGGACTGGTTGGATAGCTCTTTTTGAGAGCAGCTTTGAAATTTCTAATGCTGCTTGTTCCCTTAGACTGGGTAGAACGTCTGGAAGGGATCCTTTGGGTTGGGATGGGATGTGAATAAAGGGAATTTTGTAACCCTCAGATATGATTGACTGTACCCATTTGTCTTGAGTGAGGGAAAGCCAGGCTTTTGGGTACAGTGATAATCTTCCCCCGACTGCCTCCGAAGGTGGACAGCTGGGCAGCTCCTCAGGGATGCTGAAAGGGTTTATCAGAGAAGGTTTCTCTGCTACCCTGGTTTTGCGGACCACCTCTGCCCCTAGGGCAGCGTCTATTGTTATTCCCCCCTCTGCCTCTAGAGGGGAATCGACCTTGTGCGTCAGATGAGACTCCCTGTGGTTTGCGGAACCACATTTTTCCTCCCCTTTGACTTTTTGGATAAGGTCTAAAAGGGGTAGAAAAACGGACTCCCACGGCAGAGATTCTTACCTTCCTGCTCGCATCTAGTCAATGTATCCTTCACCTGAGGTCCAAACAACATTGAGCCATCAAAGGGGGAATTGGTGAAGGACGCCTTGAAAAGGTCCGCAAAATTGCAAAGGCACATCCAGGCATGCCGTCGTAAGGCTACACCTGTGCCTGCGGCCCTACTCACCCCATCAGCCGCATATGAGATAAGCTGCATGGAGGAGTTGACAATCAAATTCAGGGTTGCCAACTGGGAGTTCATTTTGTCTTGGAACCCCTCAGCTGTTGGATCCTGCATGGCCTCACCCATATCCTTGAGCAAATCCCTCTGGAGACGGGTGAAGTGACACAAGTAGTTCAGCGACCGCATAGAAAAGGTCGCTGATGAAAACATCCACTTACCGTACCTGTCCATGGTCCTAGACTCCTTATTAGGAGGATGGACAGGCACCAAAGGACTGGCTAACTCCTTCTTAGTGGCTGTGGCCACCACCATGGCATCAACAGAGACACCTTTAGATAGAAACTCTTTCTCTTTAGGGGCAGTAATAAATTTTGATGGTCTCCTTGGGGTAGGTTCCACTGAATCAGGGGTCATCCAAGCCTTCCTTGCCACCACTTCCATAAAGGGGTCAAAGGGAGGGGACACCCAGGAGGTGGAAGGGCGAGAGCCAAACGCCCAAGGTAAACCGACTCGTCCTCTGAAGGGTTAAGGGTGGGCCAGTTCCCCCTCTGTTTCAGAAGTTCAAGGATGTCAGCAAAAGAGACATCCTCAGAGGGGGACCGAGGGGAACCTTCAGATTCCTCCAAGTCGGTGTCAGAGGTGATAGACACAGGGAAGTCAATGTGCTTCCTCTTGCACTGTGTCTTCCGAGGGGGTTCTCCTACCGGATCAGGAGAGGCCTCGGAAGAGGAGGATATTCCCTATGGGGAAACCTGAGGAGCTGGCTCTCTATGGTCTGTTACAAGGGGGTGGGTAGAAACCACCGCAGGCACTGAAGAGGGAGGAGCTGACGGAGCCAACTGTGGGGTAGACACTGGGTCTAGCACGCTCCGCATGACCTCAAAGGCACCCCTATCAGACAAGGCCAGAGGTCCCCGCTCCGAGGAGACAAGGACCCCCCCCGGCACTGACAGGGACAGCTCCGAGGTCGATGTTGGAGCCGAACTCACCAGCACCGACACCCCGAGAGGGAGAACGGGGTTGGACAAGGGTCCGATGCCACTCGCCCCCTCGGAGCTGATGAGGGAAGCTCGGCGTCGAGATCCCTCCAAGGAGGAAATCGGAGCAGACGACGGAGCTGAAACAGAAGGTATTGGCTCCGAAGCACCAACAGCCATGGCTCTGATGAGCCCCAGCTCCGAACTCAAAGGAGTCGGAGGAGGAATAGAATCAGGGATGCGAATAGCCGCTGACTGTTGAGTAGGGCTATGCAGCATTTGGGACAGTGCCTCGGACTTGAGAAGTCTACTCACCACCCTTTGTAAGTCATGGTCGGACAGCCTGGAGGCCCGAGAGGAATGAGACCTATGGCTCTGCTCCGACAGAAGAGGGGATCCTGGAGCTGAGTGGATGGAGCCGATGGAAGGGGACCTAGACCTCTTCTTTGAAGGTGGCTCCAATAAGCCTATCAGAGCCAACTGAGTCTTGACAACCTCGGCTCCGGTATGAGACTTCGAAATATCGACTCCAGCTGGATCCAATGTCGAAGCAGCTTTAATGCTCCCAGGAGATGGCTCTGAAGCTGGAGCCAATGGCCTGGAAGTCTTAGAAGGCTTCCCCGACGCAGACTGGGTCGGGGGGGGCTTCAGGCTTTAACAAGCCTCGAAGTATGAGCTTGTTTTTGCGTTCCTGCAGAACTCTAGGGCTGAATGCATGGCAAACAGCACATGAGTCCTGCAGGTGCAAAGGTCCCAGGCAATAGACACAAGAAGTGTGACCGTCTGTCAGAGACATTTTCTGACAGCACGAATCACACTTCTTGAAGCCTGAGACCTTGGAGTCTTTAGACTTCCTGAAAAGGCTGTATGAAACACAAGCACAACACACAGACACACCCTTTAACCAATAAAAATCCAGTCATACTGAAAGGACAGGGAAAAAAAGGGAGTGGGCCAAAGGCCTAAAAGTTAAAAAGGGGATAAAACGGGAATTTAAACACAAGGGAGACCCAATTTAAACTAAAGGGATACTCTGCATAAATAAATTGAAAAAATAGGGGTAGAAATTTGAAGTTTTTTAACAAGAAAACTCACTAACCTGCCAGAGCCAGTAGAAGAAAGCACCTCGTCAACTAAGTGGCAAACGAGATCTGAGTAGTTACCACCTAGCATTGTGGGATATAGGAGAGCCTCGAGCCGGTGGAATAAGCTCTCGAGCTTTAGTATTGGCCGAGTTGGAGCCGAGGGTCGGCTCTGAACCCATCCAGCAAGAATGAAGGCGAGATTGACCACTTAACATCAGTAGTTTTCTGTTTGGGTTTAGCTCTTCTTGGAGTTCATGTAGGATGCAGCCCGGGACACCGTCTGGTCCCATTGATGCTGTGTTTTTTGCTTTGGAGAGGGCGGCTCTTAACTGAGCATCTGAGATGTCAGGGGGGCAGCACTCTGCTGGGATAGATATTTGCCCTTTTGATGGGGGGGGGGTTTGCACTGAACCTGTCAGCTAGGATGTTGGCAATGTATGTGGGTTTGATGTATTTTTTGTCATTTTGGAGTAATTCTGAGCATATCTGGGAATTCCCACCCAGGTTCCTAACACAGCTAAAGAAAGCCTTGTGATTATCCTTAGTGTCCTGTGCAGTTTTTCTCTCAAAGCTGGCCTTAGATGATTTTATGAGTGCCCGTAGTTTTTTGCTAATACTGATCAGAGATGCCTTCCCTTTTTGGGATTTTGCTCTATCATGTAGTAGCTTCCTCCTGCTATTGTATAGTTTGTTTATGGCTGGGGGTCCACCAGACAGGATGTCTGCCTTTGGAGGATTGGGTCTTGGTTTTATTTGGGATTGCATGATCCATGCATTCCTGAAGGTGTTCATAGAATGCGTTTATAAAGGATTCTGTGGTCTGGGCCGTATTTTCCACAGGCTCAGGGGCTTTGAAGGATTCCACCTCAGTTTTGAGGAGTGTGAAATTTGCTTTAGAGAAGTTTTTCACTGTGGTTTTCTGGGCAGGTGGTGGGGTCGGGATGTGAATATCCAGTGAGATTAGTTTATGGTCTGATCTTACCAGTGAGGGATACACTTCTGGTCTGGAGCATAGAGTCCCCATGTTGGTGATGATCAGGTCCAGTATGTTTTCCCCTCTTGTGGGAGTGGTAACAAGTTGTTCCATAGCATTTGAGTTTATAAATTCTAGGAACCTTTGGGCTAGGGTGTTGGAGCTAGAGTAATGCTCCCAGTCTATGTTTGGGTAGTTGAAGCCACCCAATATAATGGTGTTTGGAGAGACCTTCATATTTTCCAGTGTTCTCAGGAAGGCCAAGTGGGGTTCCTGGGTTTGGGAGGGTGTTTTTTTACTGGGGAAGTCTGACAAGGTAATAAATACCCATTTTCAGCAGAAGACCGGGGAGAAAAGTTCCAGAGAGTTACATGACATCAAATAAAACAGTAGTATAGATGTAATAAAAAAGCATATACACATGCAATTTGACCGTGGAATCCATAGAATACAATAAAGTATGAGGCACCAGCAGTGATGCAATAATAAAAAAATATATACAATTTAATATGACAATCAGTACATACATATTAGAAACATAGTCTACAATTCTAGAAAATAATGAAAAAAAAAGATGAAAAAGCCCCCCCCCCCCCCAGAATGAGGAGGGGGAGAGTGTTGAAAAGGGTAAAGATAGTATGATGAAAGGTTAGTAAAAATGTAAAATATTTTTTGATGTATATCATACAGGAGACATTTTATACATAGAAACATTGACTGTCTGTTTAAATGTCATGTATCAGTTATTCAAGAATGTTTGTCTTACTGTTTTGAACTTTAATTATTATGTATGAATAGATTCCAAACCAGCTATAGGTTCATACTGACAAAGATTCTGTGACATAAATATTTATAATAAAGCGATAGATAACTAACTTCCTGTTTCAGTTATATATAATTTAATCAGTGTTAAAGTACTTCTGAGCTGTTTTTGCACTCATACTTTTATTTCTGGTTCATACCTTTGACAGTTCTAGTAGTGATGAATATGCCTGTATTTTACTTGAATAAGAGTTGAAGTTATGTAAGCATACTAGATGTATCACAAAAAAATGGTACATATGCAGGTTCTATTCCCTATGCCATCCACATGGCAGACTGCACTACTTACGAAGAAGCTTATCACAGTTTAGGCATGTATGCTCTACGTTTTTGACTTGATTCAATATGAACAGTGCAGTGCATCAGAGCCCTTCTTAAGAGAGAGAGAGAGAGAGAGGAGTTACCCCAGCCTGTTCTGTGAGGCCCAGCCATGCATACAGCAGTAGACAGTGGGAGGCAGTACACTTTTGCTACAGTTGTACAAAGCTGCAGACATGTTTTTTGTGTAATGAGCAGTATATTGCTTCCATTTCTAACATTATTGACTACCTCTGTAGGTTATGCCATAACAGAATGCTGCAGCAGGGCTGGCCATCTGATAGTGTTCTGGCTCTAGGTGATGGTCACTGTTAATGTGACACCACACCCCCATATATAAAATGGGAAAGGAGGGGTGATGCCGACGCCAATATGCTAATGAAGCACATTATGTACGTATGGTGTAGTTTGAACTGCAGCACAGGGCATCCAAGAAGATTCAAACAGACTGTGACAGCAGGAGTCATCCTGTTTAATGTGTGCATGTGCTAAGGGACTGTTAAGAGACACAGACATGCCCTCAAAATCTTAGCGCACAAAATCTGGACAAAACCTAAAATAATGGGCGGACAAAGGCCCAAAAATAGGGACAGATTTCAAATACTGTTCTTATAAACTTAGAAAGTTGCTAAAATAACAGGATTTGTTTTAGCATGGGTTTTCTGAAGGATACAAAGTTTGAAACTCAAATGTATGCAGTTATTTAGTGACTTCAATCCTAAATGATTTGCTAAAAAAACACAAATTTTATGAGGAACAGACCAAAATACAAAGCAAAAATCTGGACTTTCTGCAAAAATCTGGACAACTGAGAGGTATGAACACTGACAGGGTTTGTGCTGAATGTCATGGAATATCTAAGAGATGTGGGGGACAGAATGGGATGGAGTTTGACAGATGTAAGTTGTATGAGTACTAGATGGTCTCATTATACTCAGAGATCAATGACAGAGATAGGAGACAAAAACATTCCATAATGTAATGGGCTGACAAAATATACATATTTGTAGATAGAATGGGTACAGGTATATGCAGACCCTGAAGAATTTGTTCCACTATGTAGAAAGATAGAGTTTCTACTACTACTAATACAGTAACTGGGGAACATGTATTTGTATTGCAGCAATCTTGCTTATCACAAAGGATGGAATACTATTTTTACCACATTTATGTATTTATTTTATTTTATTTTGCAGTTTGATAACCAGGTAAGTGGTCTGGTCTGTCAACCATTTTACGTTATGACCTGAGTACAAACGTACAATATTAAATACAATAATCTGAAAATGTCATAAGAATAACATAAAGATACAGTAAGAGAATTTCAGTCATATTTGTATGCATATGGCAAATGAATAGCAGGTTGTAGGGGCACAAATCACTCTAGGTACAAAACACAAAAAAATGATATATGTGGGGAAAACAACAAACAAAATTAATCTTTTTTGAATGCAAGGGGGTACCTGTCGTTAATGGACAACCAAACCTGCAGTGGTGTTTACTACAGACAGCAGTATTCTCATACACCAGAAATTACAGTGTGCTATTGATTAACATGGGCAAAGCAGGCAGTTTTTAAGCCTCTACTATGGTAGTTGCTGGACTGCATGGCAACAAGGAGGACACGTTAACACCCAGGCGTGACCAACTTTATAGCAATGACCTGCCTATTTATACTTTCTTCCAGAAAAAAGGGGAAGCACCATCACTGATTTTTTGGACTAGGATTTTGAGAATGGACTTATGCCCAGAAAGGCTTGTATATTTTCTCATTTGCATGTACATGCCTTTTTGTTGAAATTGTATACCATATAAAATCTATCACAAGCTCATGGCAGCATCTCACAAAATCAGCAAAGTGTTATTTTAACAGCACTGGGCTGTCACTCATTTGTACATCAGCTGCACTATGCAAAGTTTGTTCTGCTATAATGTTTCAAGGTTGACTCTCCTGTAACAAGGATTATTCATGACACTGGCAGATTCTCACTCAAGCATATACAGATGAATGTATAGCAGCATGTCTACCAAATCAGAAAAAAAATGTACAACCAAGAGCTTCAAAAGCTTCAGGTTTGATTGGATGTCCTATCACATATTCAGGTTTCATGAAGAAAAAGTAAAAGGTAGCCATATCCATGGCACCAGTAACTTGGGTTTGAGCAGTGGTGGGCCTAAGGCTGGAAACAAGGGGAGGCACGAGGTAGACACAAGTGCTGGCTTTCTTAACTCATGAGATAATCAAAAGTGAAATCCTGCACTAGCAGTAACTTCAGGACGATGATGAGAGAGCAGGTTCTCAAGATTAAAGTACCCCAGGACAGCAGTTGGACATCACTAATATGATCATGTCAGCATCCCTGTTTGGTATAATTAAAAGACCAGCACAGCAAATACTGAATACACAATCCAAACCTATCAGGTTTTAGAACATAATCTGCAGCTAAAATATCTTCAGCAGGCATATACTGCAGCAACCTACTCTCACATGCTACTACCTAGAAGAAAATTTGGCATAGTGATTCTCGAATATTAGTTTTTGCTCTGTGTACTGAATGTTTTATTCTTGTTATGGTTTATGCAAATATAGATATGTATGTATGTATGTATATGATATATATATATATATATATATATATATATATATATATATATATATATATATATATATATATATATATATATATATATATATACACACACACACACACACACACACACACACACACACATTTTTTTACATGGGAGACCCATCCCGAAAGCAAGATGACTATTTCTGAAGTCAGAAAATGAATGTTCTTCTGAAAACATAGGCTTAATAGTTTGTGCCTTGATGTAAAGTGGTATGATGACATAAATGGATACCTTAGGGGCTACAGCAGTAGTAGTTCATAATTCAGCCTGTTATGGAACAGTATATACAGTATGGTATGACAGCTTATATTCTGATGCTCATCTATGTAACAGTTCTGCTTGCATACCATTTGTTTACCTCCTTTGTTTGTCTTCTCCTCTGTCAATCATTTGCATTAACTAAGACTTGTTGAATCTGTTACTGTTACCATCACTACTAGTATCTGTTTTCATTATAGTTTTTTTTCTCAGTATTCTGCATGGGAATCATTTCTTCTTGGGGAATGCAAATGCTTTGATAATATAAAGCTGAACACTGATATTTTATTTCACACCTGCTTTTTGACACAATACCTGGCAACCACCAAGCCTCCTCCAATTGGACTTGAGCTCATTAGTTCTCCGGTGGTGGATATGCCCAGCAAGGGGCAAGAAGTGTCTGGTGGGACCATTATACAAGCAGCACTGGGGTAATCTGCACACTCACTGGCATCCTGGCAAGGAGGGCATATAGTATAAGTCCTAATACAAGCCTTGCAAGGGAAATGTGGCACATATTGATAAAGAGGACATTATGCCTTCCACATGTGAGTACATCCACTGTGCACCCACAATAAAGCATATATGCAGATAAAGCCTTCTTTGTGTCACCATTTCTCATCCAAAGGATTGAGCCATGGAATGGCCACAGTCCTCCCCGCCCCCAAGGTTATGCATGCCTATCCCTCCCACGCCACCATCAATAGATACCCAAGTCATTAAGTGAACCCAGGTTTCCTAAGTCATGGTTAGAGTTTTATGCCTCTTTATCAGTGGAACAGGCTGTAAGAATGGTGTTTTAAAAATGACAGTGGTGATTCTAATAAGTAAGGCTGGGTGTTGGTATTGCAACACCCCCACATGGAAAACTGTAGAATGCTTGTCCCAATATAAAAGACTCATATTGAGAAAATGTACAATTATGTCATAATTTTGTGGGTCCATGATGATCTGCAGCTTCTATTTTGTGAGTCCCTTCTATACTGATGCAGTCCCTAAACAAGTGGTATTTCTAGTGTGTTCCATGCAGCTAGCCAGTCTACATATGAACAAATACGTACATTTGATTGCTTTCCTGACTTCTACACTCACTGTGCAAAAATCCATTTTATGCCAAATTCTACAAAAAATATATATATAGCACTTATGATGATGTCCCACCAATGTTTCTTCAACCTGGATATGTGTAACCTCTATCTGGTTGTTGCTTTTTACAAAATATTTTAATTTCTTCTCTGAAATCTCTAATAATTTTTTGCTGTTCTTGGCTTTAGCCATCCCCTTCAGGCAAATAGCTTTTCAGAGGTCATAGTCTTTTCAAAGCTGTGCTCTGGACTCAAGCAATCAAAACAAAGTCTGCTTCTGCCTGCTGAGAGGCTAAATGAAAAGCCTGAAAGGAACAGATTATGCCAAGAAAGATCAAACCTGCTTAGGCCAAATGGGAAACAATGTAAGCCAGACAAACTGCCAGAACCATCTATTCATGCATTCTTCAGGGCATCGGTGAGTCACGTGGGGATTCTGTTTGTGGGATGGACTGCCCGTTCTTTTGCAAGTGGAAGTTTTCTTTTTAGTAAGAAATCCATAGAATTGGCATGGCCCTCTGTATAACTCCATTGTCTCTTGCTAACTAAAATATTATTAGCTGTGCATAGATAATGCTTGCTAGACATTCAGTAATAACATTTTGTCTAGTACTGTCTTATAAGGGGCATGAAGTGCTTTCATAGACAGTGTCTCTTTGAGTGCAGATGTTTTGCTCATGCAGCTTTAAGGATACAGCTAATAGGTATGAATGTGAAGGCTGCTTCCATGCACAAAAGAAAAACAAAGGTCTTCATCCCTATTTAGGAATAATGCATTCTGGCTCAAACTTATTATAGAGGTCTGAGGGTTTAAGTGTGGTCCATCATTTGGCACGTGATTTGGGTCACTTTGGTGCTTGACAATCTCATTCTTAAATATAATTATTTATTTTATGCAAGAACCTCATGGAAGGTATAATTTTTACAGACTATTGGTACAAATAATGCAAACAGCAAACACAAAATAATACTACCTAACCATCCTACAGCAAAACATCACTTAAAACAAGCACAGATCTGTGAGCTGAAGGGAACAGCCATGGTCAATACTTCAAACATTTCAAAGCAAGCAATAGTGCACCAAAATAAGAGAAAACATTTAAAAAAAAGTTCATATCCTGAAAAGGTGATTTCTGTGCCAAAAATTAATGGAATAGTGCAAAAGAAATGTTACATTTAGAGTCCAACATTATCATTCCCTCTGAACACTCAAACAGTAAAATGTTGAATCTATGAATAAACTAAGATGTGGCTTGAATGGCAGATATGCCTCATGAAATAATTAATTTTCATAAGATAAATTCTCTTGTTCCTTAATAAACAGAAACAGTGGAATCAGAATGGTAATGTATCATCGATTCATAACATCTGACTTTCACCAAATCTGTGATCTCAACAGCAGTTGCATAATATGAAACCTTATGCAAATTAACCAGTCACACTGCAAACACCCCTTTTGCTACTTAGAAATAAAATATACAGCATTTAAATAAAGAATAATATATTTTTTAGAAAAGATATAGTAAGTGACTGAAAAGGAATTAATTAGCATAGCGGTAATCATAATCAGTGAGGTGCCTTGTGTGATTTCTTAGACTGCATTGTGCAGGGCACAGCTGCACTGGAGAAGTAGTTATATATTCATCTGATGTATTTGGGTAAGGCTGAATGTTTACACAGCTCAGACTTCACCATTCATTATTTCTGTTCTTTTATATACATGATGAAGGAAATAATAATCCAATTCTCAATGCAGTAGAGTGATAAGGCATTATAGTCATGCAGTAGCTTAAGTAGAAATTAAATGTGCAGCTCTTTATCAAGCACGTCATTGTCTAGAAGTGAAGTCTTTGTGACTGCTTTCATTGCAGGCACACCGGCAAAACTGCTAATGACATGCAGTGTGCTTCAGTGAGTGAAATTCAGTGACAAGCTGTTGGCACTAAAAGAATGATATTAATTCCTGAGGGACATTAGGAAGGTATTAGTCATTTTACATAAAGGTGCAACAACAGCAGAGCTCGTTATAGACAGAAGAGACCCCTACATGGGGGTGAGGGGGAGCTCTGGCTCCCACAGTAGTTTTTTTCTTAACCTCTGGTAAATGCCTTCTTGCTTTTAGCAAAGCTGATTTAGTTTGCGATGAATTCCACAGATTTTCATTCTGGCAGGTTGGGTACAGCAAATTCATGCTCAGAGACATTTCCTGTACTGCTTTTTGTTTACATATTGATAGTAGCCAGCTACATTTTTGAGGCATTCTATAGGGATAAAGTGTAAATAATCCATCTGAAAAGCAAACTCACTTAACCAAAAATGTATTAAACACAAATAAGGCACATAGCACTTTGGAATTATTGCCATGATAGTGTGATATGAGTAAAATAACCTTAAATGTACTTACATACAAATAATTTGGAGATATGACTGTACAATACTTAAAATTATATGACAGTACAATACTTAAAGTTATAAATATGTGCTGCCAATAAGGTTCATTCACAGGTTCTAGGATTGATTCTACCAGTCTTCACGTGAATACTTTTTTTGACAGAGGGAATCATTAACTATATAAGTGGTCATTGATACAAAAAGACACTTGTGTATTGTGAGGCTTGTTTTATTAACAAACAAATAAATTAAATAAAAAAAAGAATTAAGGGGTATAACTTCCCATGGTAAATGTATGTTGTAGAAACTTCAGGAAACAATATAAAAGCTGCACAACATGAATAACGTCATAATATTTCAGTAGGCTAAGAAATTAAAAACTTCCAATTTTACAAGGTCTGGATACACAAACAGCAAGTTCTGCAAATCTTGGAAAATTAGTTCACTAAATGAATTTAGTATAAAGTCAAAATATTTCCTTATCTTCAAGGTGACCTGAGGAGTTGATTAAATTAATTCGCTCACAGCAAGAGGTTCCCTGTTCGAGTCTCGGCTGGAGCACCTTCTGTGTGGAGTCTGCATGTCCTCCCCACGGTCGAGTGACATTAAAGACATGCAGGTAGGTGCGAGCGTGAATGGGCATGCCTTCATTGAAGGTTGGGCATTGGGCTGGCAACTCGGCACCGTACAAATCCACTGCCAATCATGAGTGGACCGGAGTTCTGCTGTGGCGACCCCTAACTGGGAAAAGCCGAAAGTCTTTTTTAACTGCAGGGGTGCAGGGGAGGCACTGGCAGATACTTAAATGAGGGGTGCATTCAGATTTGTCTGTGGCTTAAATAATAATAATAAATAGATATCTAGTAAGGTTCACTAATCAATACCTGATATGTGGCTTCATTCTGAAGAGATAACTGTATTGCACCAGTTTTGGGTGAGATTTTTGTTGTCATACAATGCTTTTCCTTGCAACCGGAGTTGCCACTGCAGATAATGAGTCAACTAGTGTAAAAATACTTTTGGTGGGGATTAGGTACTGGGATTACTTCAAAAAACTGTTAGGCTGAAGAATAAACACACCTGAGAAAAACTTAATTTTTCATCTGCTTCATGTGATACATTCTGGAATATTCTCCTAATTTGCAAATGCTGTGAAAAGTATTTGTAATCTAGATCATAAAGGGCAAATTCTGAGAATAGCTTTGAGCATTTTATAAGCAAAGAATCAAATAGCTATTTAGGGCAAAAAAAAAAAAACAGCCATTGCATCTGATAGTTAGTGATAGAATGGCTAATAACCATTGAGATTAGTGTGACAAAGAATCTGTCAGGCAGCATAAAAGTTTAGGACCATAGCTTAGTTTTGGTGTTATAAAGTAGAATAGAATGCTAAGGATTCATTGTTGTGAAAGATTCTGAATGCTGAAGTTGAGGATACTATAAATGATGATTGGATGTGGTATCTCCCCCAGAAATGCATTTCACACAAAGTTTTACATACTGTTGTATAATGAAACCTCCTTCAGCAACTTCCACTGAAAATAAACACTTTTAGGTAGGGACAAAGCTATCAAGACCTTTATGAAAGAGAAGACGCTTTATACCACTCAAAACTCTAATAAACTCTGAGGCCACTGCACCTTTGGTAAACTTAAAGCTCCCTTTTGCTGAATGTTGTTTTCCTTGATTTTCTTGAAGGAAATGCATGTGACAAAACAGACTTTCTGGAAGTGTTGCCCTACCAATATGACAAATACAAGATGACAGATATATTGACATAACAAATAACCTGCAGCAAGCTTACAAGAAGTTGAGGAAAGCATACATACCATATGGAGCTAGAACATAAATCTGCATGACATGAGAAGTAACAAAAACAATGAAGCAAAGAGACTCAGACATGATATGAAGTTCACACAATAGCAGGAATAAACTAATCACAATTGGTTGCACATAATTAGTTATTTGCATTCTCTTTCTTAACCCACCTTTCACATTTATTTATGTTAAAAACAATATGTTAATGAGATATAAAATCAGACTCCAAAACTCGAAGAATTAAAAATTAAGCAGAGATTCAGAAAGAAGGGCACTTTTCAAAATTTTGGGACAGGAGATCTTTAAATACCATGGATTTAATAACATGAAAGGCTCCCTTCAGTTATTTAATAATGTATGTGCATTAAACAAATCTAACTTCCATGAAGTATACCACTAAATAAATAACGAAATGTACATTGTTGCAATGACTGTATATAACTGTTTGCCACAGATATTACAAAGCTGTGAACCACATTGTTGTTTGGCATATGTTTGTACAATGCATTATCTAATATATGTTCTGTACCTCTAGACGTACCCAGGTTGTGAGTGAAAAGGATTAATAACTAGTTTACCTATTCAGTTATCAAACAGAAATAACTAAATCTGGGAGGAGTATATCTAAATCCGATGACAAACATTATAGTGCTGTGTCTAAATCAAAGCACATGAGAGGACTGTATCATGCTGTATATTATTAATGAATAGCTTGCTACTATCATTTTACATTCTAATATGATATCAGAAAAACTCATATTGGTTTACTCTGATTAATGTGTTTAATAAACAATTACATAATGTAGTAAGTAACTAGGCAAATATTCTGACAGAACAATCAGGGTATAAAGAATTGCATTTTCTGTGCAATATTTATAAAAAAATGAAGAAAAAGAGACTTCAAAACTAATTAAAAAGCCAGCAGGTTATAGGGTAAAGGTTAGCCCTTTCACAGAAGACAGGTTCTTGAAAATTGCCTTTAAACTGATGATGGACTCAGCCCTGATGGATTTTATTCAGAACTCTTGAACGGTCTCAACAGGAGGCTGGTAATACCAATGACCAACTTTTTTAACAAACTTTGGGAGGACTGTGTTATATAATGCCTCTTTACTGATGTTGCAATGTAAAATACATTGAATTTATTTAAAAAAAAAACATAGAACAATAGAAACTGGAGGTGGCAGAGGCACAAGAAACAGTATTGTTGTGATTCACAGGGGGGAGCATGTTAAACAAATGTATTAGAAGACAGATGGTATGCAAATACATTTGAATCTTTGTGACGGTTTAAAATAATACTATAGAAAGATTATTACAGAAATTAGACAGCCACAAGTATTCCCCAGGATTCACGTCAGAAGTTGTCTGTTACCAGCTGGGCACCTTATGGCTTTCACATATAACTGATATATTTTGGAAATTTAGAGTGCATAATGAAAACCTAGTCTCCCTGCAGGCAATCTGAAGACATACAAGATTGTTAACACATGCATATAAAGAATGGCAAGGTAACATACCACAGAAACTTCCATTCATACATATGTAGGTGAAAGTAATTTCTACAAGCTCAAATATCCACATTCTCCAACTTATTTATAATTTGGCATCAGTTATGACTTTAGAATATACTATATTAGTAAAAGGAAACATAGTGAGAAAGTTCTCAGCATTTATGCTTTTCCATGTATGTGACTCAGTTGACTATATCTAGCTGAAAGTCATTCTACAAACTGTTTTAAGCTCAGACAAATCAGAGCCACAAGGGAGTAACCCTTTCAGATGATGCATGGATAGGACTCTGTGAACCCCGACAGGGTCTATCTAGTATGCAGACTCTGGGAGGGGGACTACTAATATTTACATGTGTTTGCTAAGGTTCAGCATATTCAAAGGCCTGAGGCTTAGCAAAAGGGACTTCTGCACTGACCTTAAAAACTGAAACATATTTAACCACTGGCTGGTTCTGCACCATATAAGTGATCTGTGTAAAATCTATCTTCCAGCTTCACAAAATCTACTGGCTCTGATGAGTAAAACCCCCCTCCTCCTTTTTCAGTTTGTCTAATACAGAACTACTGATTCTGAAGTATATAGGCTATATATCATCTACCTAATTGGAACACACAATGCTGTAATCAATGCTTCTAAAGTTCCGGTCACTGATTTAGGTCTTTCCAACAAGGTGGGTACTACTTCTGCTGTTGACACCGTTGTTATCGGGTCAAATGTTTGTAAAAGTGTATTCCCGCCTAACAGTTTAATGGATAGTAGTGAAATGATCAGCCCCCTCAATTTATGCTTAAATCCCAGATTAAGCCCTTTCGATGTTGGTAACTTTATTTCTACAGACAAGAGTGTAATAGGCAAAAATCATAGTATCTGCTCGAAAAGAGTTGTGTGTCATTCTAAAGGGGAAAGCATCACTTTTAACAGTTCAGTTAATCCTGGCGGCATCTTATCCACAGGAACCGCTAAGAAAGATGGTGGTTCTTTTAGGAGGGAGGTTAACGGCTCGTTTGCAAGTTCTGGTGACACAAGGATCTCCAATAACACGGACAAGTCATTTGATTTTGATTCTCACAGGAGAGTGAGGTCAGTGATCAATTTTGTGGATGCTGACAATAAAGAAAAAGGTAAAGTAACCGATGATAACATTTTACAACCTAGGCATGATTCTACTGTTAATGACAGGGTGATCTCTGCACCGAGTACTTCTCATGATGTTTTACAAACAGCAGCAGGAACTATTGGTTGTTGTGCACATCCTGGACTTGTGTTAAATTTAAATGAAGGGGCTATCTCTTCACCAGTTAATACCATTGTTGATGCACAGTTTAACACAACAAATAGGGACGATAATATTTCTAATAGTTTGCATGGTAATTTAGCTTTTCCATCTGTTTCATCTAGGGATGGTATTACTAAAGGTCTTTCTGTTAACTGATTAATGCCAGCTGCTATTTCCAATAATGATTTCAGTCATCCCATAAGACATTTTACTGATTGTTATGTACATGACAAATTGTGTTCTAATGGTTCAGTGAACAGACAATATGTTGCAGCTAAACCAAGTTAGCCAAGCTATTGATGGTGGTGATTCTTCTATTTTTGTTGATGGTAGTAGGAGTGGGTTTTTGAGACCTTCAAATGTTTTGACATATGCCAACCCTAATACTGTTCACAATAATGTTCAGGTTCCCCGTCCTGTCAGCCATAACAGCAGTTCTCTTGTTTTTGTGGAAGTAATGAGTTTATTAAACCGACATTCTAAGGTTAACCCTTTTTTGCTAGATGATACGGAATTAATCAATCAACAAATGTTTGTTGCTCCAAACATGAACAATTCTGTGTTAACTGATTGTAAGCCTCTTATTATGAAACTTGAGAGGAAGTTTATGTCCTTTAAAGGGTTGGAACTGGACATACAATTCTTGGAAACATGTTTACAGTTAGGTATAGTTCCTAAAGGTTTACATGTTAGCAATTTTCCAAATAGAACTAAGAGGAATTCCTTTTTACATTCTGAATTAAGCGAAGTGTTTAATGAAGTGGGTTGAAAGCTCTTCAAGTCATTATTAATGATAATAGGGAATGGTTAAAGCAGATTGGGGCTGACATATCCACGCTTAATGACAGCATTTGTGGTCATCCGGAATTCTGTATTCATAAACCTTTATATGACTCCATAGTCCCCAAGATCACTAGATATACAGCTACTCCATTGAATAGGAAAAGAAACAAGGTAAGGAGAGATCAAATTCACTATCAAACTGGTAATGCTTATCCTGTTAGATAGTCATTTTATACTGACTACTCTGAGGGGCAGAACTTCCATCAGTTTCAAAACCACAGACATTATGGAGGTAATTACTCTGAGAACAGAAGGGCGGACCCTAATACTTATATGAGTGTGAATAATGGTGATTATGGCAATGGCAGGGGTCATACTGGTTATGGAAGAAATACGCATTTTAACTCTAACAGGTACATTGAGAAAGACATCCAAACAAGATCCTTTGGGAATTCAGGTAGAGGT
The DNA here is from genome assembly GCF_019279795.1 of Protopterus annectens. Lineage (NCBI taxonomy): Eukaryota > Metazoa > Chordata > Ceratodontiformes > Protopteridae > Protopterus > Protopterus annectens. The sequence goes on along the minus strand of NC_056749.1, from coordinate 215,520,761 downwards.
TCTAATTCCAGTAACAGGGTAACTGTGGTGGGTGATAGGTTTCTTTCCCACTCTGGTGGTAACAGTCGTAACAGTGACAACTTTGTTGAAGGAAGAAATAGGAACTCCTTTTTGATTCCTAACTTAGGTATTACCTCCCCTAATATTCAACCAACTTTGGGTTCCCAAACACCCACTAGAAATGCCACTGGTGATACAGAGGTTAATTCACCAACACTCAATACCATGTTAGGTCACACTATTTCTGCTGCCAATGTTAACACAAACACTACTCCCAGTTCTAATTGTAACATTCCTCCTTCTTCATCAACTTTTTTAGAACAAAGGTTTACACCTGTCGGGGAGAACAGGGATTTGTTAACTCCAGGGGTCTCATTGTTGATGAGAGGGAAAGGGAGAAGTTCAAGGTTTTCACAGCTTCCTCCAAGACACATGGTGATGAGATTCAGTTGAAAATAAATCTTTCTGATAACACACCCTTTGAATACCCACAAATGGAAGTTGCAGGTTGTTCTAAGGATTCTGGTTGTTCTGGCAGTGGAGATATGGGCAGACTTCCTATGTTATGCAATTTTTCTTGTCTTTCTACAAGCACCCAGGTCTCTGGTGTTAGGTCTCAGGTTTTGACTTTTGACAATATGATTGGTCAGGATACTCTTAAAAGTAAAGACACTATATGTACTTCTTTTAATACTGATTTGATGTCTGTATTCAATTTTTCTAATAAAAATTTATCTAAGGGTCATCTTAATATACTCAAGAAAGGGTTCACATTCATACCCTCACAAAGGGCAGATTTATATAATGTGTTGCTTGATCTTAGGCTATACATTAGGAAATTGAATCTTAAACTACTTTTTGATGGTGATGATGATGATGATGATGATGATGTTGTTACATAAAGTTCACAGCCTATCAATACTTCACAGAACAGTGATACCTATTAGTATAATGCAATCCCAAAGAAAAAAAGTCTTGTTAACTCTCCTCTTAATAATACTTTATCCACATTTCTTAGTTTGCGAAGAAGATGTTAGAAACACGTTAAATGTTAAATAGTTCATAGGTTAGTTACTAGCTAACTGAGTCATTGTGTCATTGTTCCAATTAATTATTCCATCCCTTGTGAGAAACCTGCACCTTGTGTTTGTAAGGCAAACACCTTAACCATTAGGCCACCCTCCTCAAAACAAAAATGGTTTAACTTAAAAGGAAATGAGAGGAAAGCTTTAATGGATTTGTCAAATGATGTTAACGTAAGAGTGATGAAAGCTGATAAAGGGACAGGAGTTGTAGTTATGGACCAATGTGCATACATCAATAAAATTCAAGAAGACTTGATTAACGATGACTTCTACGAGAAGGTTTCCTTATTAACAGTCAACTCGCACTTTGAATATGTAAACAAGATGCTAAAGTCCTTACGTGATGATCATTACATTACTGAGGAGGAATTTACATTCATGTGGTCTCCAAATCCATGTTTAGGGAAATTGTTTGGCATCCCTAAACTTTATAAGAACTCTTCGAATCCCCCTTTTAGGTTAATCGTCTCTAATAAAAGGATGAAAACTGAGAACATTGCTCAGTATATTGACTTTGTCCTTAATCCTTTAGTACAAGCAACACTCCATTACATCAAAGACTCCTGGGACTTTTTAAACACATTATTTAACACTGATGTTGATTTGTCTAACTGCATTCTAGTTACATTGGACATTGTAGCCTTGTATACCAGTATACCCCATGTGGATGGTGTTGAGTATGTCAAACATTACTTATGCAAATATATAACATTTCCAAAAACATGGATTGATACTTTGACTACACTGATTTCTCTTGTTTTAGATAACAACTTTTTCCAGTTTAATGACGACATCTACCACCAAGTCAGGGGAGTGGCCATGGGGACTAAGATGGCCCCAGCATTTGCAAATCTGGTTTTAACTGAGTGGGAAACAGACACTTTGGTTCACTTACCTATTTTTTTCCTTATGAAATGCTATAAAAGATTTATAGATGATATTTTTTCCTGCGGGAGGATAGTGTGGACCAACTTAATATGTTTGTTGAGAACTTGTCAGAGAGTATTGGCTTTTTGAGATTTGTTATTGGTAATCATGGTGATGCAGTTTCCTTTTTGGACATAAACATTTCTATTGACAGAGGTAATAATTGTTTTGAATCCTGCATTCACAGGAAAAGTACGTTTAGAAATAATTACCTTGATTTTGATAGTTCTCACCCTTATTTCATGAAAAGGAACATTCTAAAGAGCCAATTTATCAGAGTGTCCAGACTAAACAGTGACAACATGGTTTTTGAGAAGGAATGTGATTTTCTCTCCCTATTTACGCAAAAAAACTACCCTTTAGCATTAATTAATTCAGTTAGGAGTCAAATCACTAAGAATAGACTCACTAAATTTAAACCCATTGTAACACACGGATTTACTCCAACACACAATACGCACAGAGATATGGTAGATTCCACATATACCCACAGTTTTTCCTTACCTATGTGTAGGGAACTAAATGACCTCAGGCTTGTTTTACTGAACAACTGGAAAATCTTACTTTGTGACCCTAACATTAGAACTAGTTTAGTTTCTGAACCTTTCTTCTCATATAAAAGAACTAAGACCTTGAAAACGTTCTTTGAAAATAAGGATAATCAGTTAAATTTAACACCTGGAATTAACATGGCTAAACCCAAAGGAATGCACGAATGTGGTAAATGTGTTTGTTGTAAATACATTCTTAAAGGTGACTCATACTTTTCCACATTGCAATGTTCGAGTGTCATTTAACAAAGTATTCGATTGTAATTCCAGCACGGTAGTGTATTGTGCAGTCTGCTCCACATGTTCAAGTTTTTATATTGGGAAAACTGTCTGTAGGTTGAGTGACAGAATAAAGAAACATTATGGCGCCATCAGGAATGATAACCATGTCAATGCTCTTAGTAAACACAGTACCTTGTGTAATGATTTTAGGTCTTTTAAATTCATAGTGTTGGAACAAATTAAAGTTTTCTTTGGAGATTCGGATTGTAAATTACAGCTACAGAAAATGAAATGGCAGTTGTGATTGAAAGTGGAATTTTTTCCAGGGTTAAATGAGTCTCTCAATCTGAAATGTGCCTTGAAATGGTTCCAATGATTGTGTTAATTTAGAACAGAGGATCCTTTGTGGTTAAGTGAAAACATGTTTTGGTATATACAGTTGTGTACATATATTTCATTTTACTCACTGTGTTTAATGTATAGAGGCTGTCTTCTGTACATATTAGGAAAGCTCTCATGCAATGGCATTCTTTTTAAACATTATATTCTTGCAAATGCATCACTGTATTGGTTATGGTATGCTACTACTGGCTTATGTTTGTATTTTAATATTAATGAGATATGTTGTACTTTGTTATACTTTAGCCCCTTGACATTTGATCCATTCTGAAGAAGTTCCGATACTGAATAAAAGGAATGAAAGCTTATTCCACCACTGTGGACTGGATGTTGGTCTTTATTCCTTAGTTCATTTTTTTATTTTAAGTTTATCAGTATAGTCATAGAAGTTCTTATTGCATTTATTATTCATTCTTCTAAAGTTGATATCGGTTTTGTAGCAGCAGTGGAACACATAATGCTTAAGGTGCACTGGAAGTAATGACCTCATTGATCGTGGACTGTCCTGGGTTCAATCACCAGACAAGGATCAGTGTTTTCCTTCCCTGTTGAAATTTTAATACATAACCCGATCCTAGGTTAATTGTTCTCCATCAGATGCTTGCGTGGTCAGTGTGAGGCTGCCAGCCCAGCTAGCTGGAATTTTGTAAATAATTCTATGTCATTTGTGAATATTAATATGATTCATATGGCTTGTCTTACAAATTAAAAAAATATATATATATGTTAAGTGGATATTTAACTACTTTTGCAGAAGTGTGTGTTGAACTGTATGTTCTGTACTGAGCTTCAAAATGTAACCACAGTGTATCCTACTGGAAAAGAACAGCAGTGTATATAAACTATATTAAAAGTAGAAGTTGGAACATACAGAGTTAACTTGCAAAACTCTAAGAAAATAGGTTGACAAGTAAAGAGTTTTACAATGTGTTATAAAGTTAGTTAATACAGCAAAAAGACAGGATGTCTACATCTAGAAGTTCTTTCAATTGTCTGGAAACACAAATAATTACAGGTTTTAAATGTAAAAGTGTTTAACTGTTTTATGACTTCCAGTTCTAAGCAAACGTCTGACAGATAAGTAAGAGGTAGTAAATTTTAAGTTTCCCTTAGCCTGGGAACTGAAGGCAGAGCTGACAAAGAGTGATGTCATCCAGTTTACCTAGCAGTAATGTGTTGTTATTAATTTAAGAACTATCTCTCAGTGAAAGTCTGTGCATTTTGTATTTGTCTTTGGACCTGAAAACATCCATCTTCAGCACTTCTCATTTGCATTTGCCTTGCTCTGTAAGTAAGATTTAGGTATAGTATTTCTCTTAGAGACAGACAGGAATATAGTAAGATTAGTTTAGATGTTTTCTGTATTTATGTGAGACTGTCCTGCAATGTTGTTTAAAAATATTTCCTGTGATTCTGAACTCTGTTGTCACTATGTTGAGTTATTGAATATTGTCTTGTTCTTTTATTATTTATTATTAAATATATTTATTTTATTTATTTATTTTCCATTTGTTTACCACATTAGTCCGACTGGTCACAAGGTGACCATTTTCAGTGGAGGCCCGGGGAGAAAAGCTCCAAATACATAGTAAAAAATTATTAAAAAAAAATAAATAAAAATAATGCAAAAATTATATAAACATAGCTATTTTATACAAAGAGCATAGAACATATAAAATGAGTAAAAATCAGAGTTTTACAACTGATGCTGCATACAGTGGTTAGAATATTGAGAAACAATTAAACAAGATATTATACAACAAATATAGAATTGCTTGAACATAAATTCAAAAAAGAAGTTTCCATAGACAAACAGGGTTTGTTTAGAGGTATTTAAGCTGTTAGAGTAGTTGCATATATATTTGGTAACACTGTATAGGCAAGTCTTGGACACACTTACCATTTGGATAACAGTAACATTACACAGTAGAATCGGTCACCCTTTGGGAAGGGCCATATAGTAGCTGATAAGTGCTGGTTGGTGGCAGCTGGTAACCACCTTATAGTCTTGGCAAAAGGGGGCATAGCTAATGAACATGTGCCTGCCTTCCCCAGGAGTGTCTGTGTGTTTGTATATAAGTCAAATTTCTGTGTGTGTGTGTGTGTGTGTGTGTGTGTGTGTGTGTGTGTGTGTGTGTGTGTGTGTGTGTGTGTGTGTGTGTGTGTGTCATCTACTTGGGAAGGGACACTCAGCACTGGTTGGACCGATAGGTTGCTGGAGGTTTTGGCTTGACCACTCAGCTGAGAGCTTAACCCTATAGCTATGCCAGTGGGGAGTCTTACTGGGGATCTGGAGACAGAGGGAGAAACCAGCCCCAGACTGACTGTGATCTCTGCGTGCTCTTAAGGGGAATTGTACTTTGATGTGTGTACTTGTTATCCTCCCAATGTGTACGTCCCTCACTGGTGCTAGTGGTGAGAATGGAGACTCCATGATAACTGAGCCAGCACAGGGGTATCACATATTAATTTGTGGCAATGATGGGATAGCCACATTACATATTAATTGGCTGATTGTGGTGAGTTAGGCGTATCACATATTAACTGGTTTGTAGTAGTGTGGATATTGAATTCCTGTACCTTGTGTACAGTGGTCATTGAAGGTGTTTGTACTCTAAATCAGACATGCTTTTGTACTCTAAATCAGACATGCAGTGAACATTCAGAGTTCATATCACAAGTGTTTTATTTTTTGTTAGCTTAATTAGTCAGGGAAAGCAGGCAAGCATGTCAGCAGAGGAGTAAGGCAATCTGACAAGGAGCCAGTTGACTGAGATGTGCCAGGCTAAAGGACTGGTGCATGCCTAACTGAATAAGGCAGACATGACTGCAGCTTTAGTCACAGCTGCATCACAGAATAGCAGTCAGGAGGACAATCAGACTGGCAGTGGAGATGTACAACTCTCAGAAAATGGACAGCTCAACCTGTCCACAGAGGACTTAACAATCCATCTGGAGTTAAACAGACTTGAGTTGGAGGACAAGCATTTGCAAATAGAAGCAGAAGAGAGACTGAGACATCAGGAGGCTGAGGAAAATGAGAAACTGCAATGCCTAAAGGCTGAGGAAAATGAGAAAATGCAATGTCTACAGGCTGAGGAGAATGAGAGGCAGAGGCAACATGAAAAGGAAAAGCTAACTCTGCCAGAGTAATAGAGGTAATGGAGAAGGGAGTAACTGAACCCCAAAAGCAACAAAGGTCAGTACATTTCTTCCACAATTTACAGAGGGGGATAATTTTGATAGTTTCATTCATATGTTTGAGAGGGTATGTAAACAGTATAATGTTGACCAAGGGCTCTGGTTACGGTTCCTGACCCTCTTACTCCATGGTAAATCTGTAACTGTTCTTTCCAAAATATCTGATGTTGACTGTTTATTATAATGTTATAAAGAATTGTTTGCTAGAATTTTTTAAGTTAGCACCTGAAGCTTATAGGAAAAACTTTTGTGAGCATAGATGCAAGGCAGATGAAAAAATGTGTGACTATGTTGCTGAACTGAGCACTTATTTTCATAGGTGGGTGAGTGGATATCAGGTCATCAATTTTGAAGAACTGGCAGACCTTTTGGTGAGGGAACAAGACCTTAGCACTTTGCCTGAGGACATGAGAATCTGATTATCTGATAAAAAATGCAATACTGTAGATGAGTTGGGGAAGAAAGGAGACCTATACCTAGCAAGCAGGTCATTACTGCACAGGAAAGGGAAACCCAGTGCTACTGATGGGTCTAAGGGAACCCATGATGGGTAGCCCAGACTGCCCCAACATATGGTGGGCAGCACAGACTGCCCCAACATAGTCCGCCAGTAGCAGGGGAAGCCACTAGTCCAGGTACACATCCAGGACTAAGGGTTAAATGTTTTAAATTCAACCAAAGGGGCCATGTAGCATATAGATGTCCACTGAGGCAACATTAGGAACAAAATGTGGGAGAGCCAGTAAGTGGGAATGACAAAATGCCAACAGTAGGTTGTATCAAGTCAACAAGGGTACCAAACTACCAACCTGCAGCTGTCCTGATAGGGAATAATTTTGATAATGCAGTACAATGTGTGCATGCAGTTAAACGCAGTCAGGCTTGGAGACAAGCATGTGGTTCTGGTAGACTGTGGGAGACCCAGACAGTCTGCACGCTTGCAGCCAGGACTGGTGAGGTGGTTACTTCAGGGAGGGAGCTACCTTATAGCAGTGAGACTGAAGGTGAGCCACAGCTGCTTGTGGGTACTGATGTTCCCTTGGACAGAGTGGCTGCAAGGGCAGAGGTAAATAGTAGTACCCAGACTGACAGTGAGACACTGCTGTCAGAGGATACCAGACTTCCTGTGGAAGAGGAGCTGGAAAGGATTACAAAGTGAGAGCTGAGACAGGCTCAGCTCTCAGACCCTACATTATAAGGCCTGAGAAAGGTAGCTAGTGAGGCACCTGATTCTCAAAGGAAAGGGGAATCTGTATACTGGGGCAAAGGGTTACTGTACAGAGAGTTGACCCATGGGGGAGGGCTTGATGGTGAGAGAATACAGCAGTTGGTAGTGTCCATAGCCTACCATCTGGCACTTCTAGCCATAACCCATGATATCCCCTTTGCAGATCATATGGGCATAAAATGTACAAAGAAACATATTATGCAAACTTCTATTGGCCTGGGATTTCCAGAGATGTAACAGGGTACTGCAGGACCTGTGAGCAGTGTCAAAAGGTAGGCAAGGCAGGAGACAAGGTGAAATCTCCTTTGATGCCTTTGCCTTTGATTGAGGAGGCATTTTAGAGGGTAGCTATGAATATTGTGGGGCCTCTGAGTACCCCAAGTTCCACAGGGAACAGTGGTAGTAGATTATGCTACCAGATACCCTGAGGCAGTGTCTCTGTCCTCCACTGAGGCAGAAAAGGTGGCAAATGCTTTGTTAGAGATTTTCAGCAGGGTAGGTTTCCCAAAAGAAATACTGACTGACAGAGGTGCCAATTTCATATCAGACCTGCTGGATTGTGTGTGGAAGTGCTATGGGGTAAAGCACCTAAAGACTACCCCCTACCACTCCCAGACTAATGGTCTTGTTGAGAGGTTAAATTCTACACTCAGGTCCATGCTACGAGCATTTGCAGGCCAGTTTAAGAGGGACTGGGACAAATATTTTCCCCATCTGTTGTTTGCTTACAGAGAGGTTCCCCAGGAATCCACAGGTTTTTCACCCTTTGAGTTGTTGTATGGGCATAGGGTGATGGGACCTCGATTTGATTTGAGATGAATGGGAAAGTGAGTGTGAACCTCACAAGGAGTCTGTGTTATGCCATACATCATAACCTCAGGACAAGGCTCAGGGAGCTCGTGGGCTTGGCCCAGGGGAACCTGACAGAAGCCCAACAGCAGAAAAAGGTCTGGTATGAGAGGAATGCTTGAGCTAGAGAGTATGCTGTAGGGCAGCAGGTAATGGTTCTCATTCCTGTCAGATACAACAAGCTGCAGGCAGCTTCGGAGAGACCCTACAAGGTAGTAAGGAAGGTAAATGATGTTAACTACATGTCCATAAAAGGAACACCACTTTTCAGCCAAAGACGTAACTCACCAAACGATAAGCCGTATAAAACAACAAAAAAGAGTGAGGATAGTCACCACGATCAGAGATAGGTGCAAGGAAAATTCAACCAAACGTCTCCTTAAGCATGTAAAACATCAGATAAATTTTCAAAAAACTGCACCACATTTATATACAAGAAACTTCTCTGTAACTCAATAGCCCTATTATTCAATAATTACATATCTCTAATAAGCCAAAGCTTAAGCATCATTAGCATTGTATTAGTTAAAAGATCGGAAACCCCATATAAGGCTATATAAGTTTCAAAACAAAAATCCATCTTCCTGTTTCATAGGAAATCACTCATATAAAAGCATAAACAATTTCAAAGATCTTATGACATATACGCATAGAAATTCACATTGCTTATATGTATATAAAAACAAATATGACACTTTAAAATATGAAAATGATAAAAGTAAAAAACGGAGGCACATAAAACAGTGCTACTTTCATTGCTGCTAGCAGAGTTCAATACATAGTTAACTACATGGTAGAAATTCTAGGCAGGAGGCAGGGGCAAAAATTATATCATGTTAACATGATGAAACCTTACCATGATAGGGAGGCCCTTGTGCTGAGTATTTGCAGTGGATTGCAGGAGCAGTCTGATGGGGATCTGGTGACTGATCTCCTCAGTGAGGCTGAAACTGACACCTCAGTGGAAGGGGTAGCAATGCCCCAGCAGCTATCCCCTACCCAGGTTCAAGAAATCTGAGCAGTGTTACAGGAGTTTGGGGACATGTTCACTGGGAAACTAGGGCACACCCACTTGGTGCAGCACCATGTGGATACAGGATCCCAAAGGCCTATTAAGCAGGTCCCTTATAGGGTACTTGAAAGAGTCAAACAGACTCTGAGGGAGGGGATACAAGAAATGTTGAAACTAGGGGTAATTCAGGAGTCCAGCAGTCCCTGGGCTTCCCCAGTGGTGCTGGTACCAAAGAAGGATGGCAGCACCACACTCTGTGTGGACTATAGGAAATTAAATAGTCATACAGAGTCAGATGTTTACCTCATGCCTAGGACAGATGAAGCCCAAGAGCAGCTGGGTAGGGCTAAGTATCTTACCACCACTGATCTTACCAAGGGTTACTAGCAGGTGCCCTTGACTCCCAGTGCTAGAGAGAAGTCAGCCTTTGTGACTCCTTTTGGCTTGTATAAGTTCACAAAAATGCTCTTTGGGATTAAAAATGCCCCAGCAACTTTCCAGAGGCTGGTAGATCATATCCTAGCAGGAGCAGGAGATTTTACCCTTGCTTACCTAGATGATATTGCCATCTACAGCCATTCCTGGCAAGAGTACCCTCAGCTTGTCAAGGAGGTGCTGGGCAGACTACAGAGGGCAGGACTGACCATTAAGCCCAGAAAATGTCAGATGGGTATGGCAGAAGTCTCCCACCTGGGACATAGAGTTGGGAGTGGTAAGATCAGGCCAGAACCTTCCAAAGTGGATGCCATTCAGGCATGGCCTGCACCTGTTACCAAAAACCAGGTGAGGGTATTTTTAGGGACAGCAGGATACTATAGAAAGCTTGTCCCCAATTATAGTACCATAGCTGCTTCCTTCACATACTTGACAAGGAAAAACAGGCCAGATAAGGTAGTGTGGACCCCAGCATGTGAGAAAGCATTCCAGAAGCTTAAAGGAGCTTTGGGAGGACCCCCTGTGTTAGCCAGTCCAGATTACAGCAAAGAATTTGTTGTGCAGGTGGATGCTTCAAACCATAGGGTGGGGGCTGTACTAAGCCAGATTTCTTCAGAGGGAGAAGAGCACCCAGTGGTTTATCTCAGTCATAGGCTGTATTGTCTTGTTCTTTTATTATTTATTATTAAATATATTTAAACCTTTCAATTGTGGCTGGTCTGTTTAGAGATATTTAAGCTCTTAAAGTTCTTGCATATGTATTTGGTGACACTGTATAGGCCACTCCAATAGCCTTAAAAGGGTAACAGTAACATTACACAGTAGAACTGGTCACCCTTTGGAAAGGATAATCAATTAATAAATCTATCTTTCCACAAGTAAATGCTGCCACTCCGTGAAGGTTGAGTCAAATAAATATAACAAAAGGCACGAGTGCAGCCAAAGTAAGGTCTATAACAACGTAGTTTAATTTCCAATTAGTGTGCACAAACGGATGAGCGCTTTCACAATAAATGCTTCTTCAGATCCTCCTAGTGAACACAGAGGTCGTTCTTTATATAGCAGATCTAATTAGCTAGTTAATAATTGCTCATCTGTATTTAAACACATATATACAAAAAAGACAACTGTCAAGCATATGTGGCACATATTAAATAAAAACTGAATATATCAGTAAACATCTAAAAATCATTAAAATGTATCAAAATGCATAATGGGCAGTGTATCAAATGCAGCAAAAACATACATAAAAAAACTATAATAACTATATATGCTAAACACATAAATAAATTTATGAAAAATTGAATACATCTATAAAATATGCTATGTATTAATATAATGAACAGTATATCAAAGACAACAAGCCTAGATTCAAAGATATATATTGGATACATTAGTAAAATACATATGTTGAGGAATATGTATTTGATCAAAACTCATTGAAAACTATATATATATATACATGGCATGTCTGTCACATGTAATATGAACTAAATATAGCATAACTAAACAACAATATAAATATATAAGTGATATGTGAAAATATATGTAAAAGTGAGAACTATTTGATGTTCCTACGCTGTTTTAACTTGGGTTTAATGGATGCTCTATCATTCAGGCCATAACTCCTGTCTGCCTTTAGGGTGATGATCCAGTCAGTCTCCTTGGCTTCTGTGAAGTTCATAATGTCACCACCCCTCTTATTGACAATTATATTCTCCAACACCCGGAATAAAAAAGTATGGTCACCATTATTACAAGTTACATGTCTGGCAAGGGCATTGTGAGGGTTGCCTTTTTTCATATGATATATATGTTCCCTCATCCTGTCCCGCAAGGGACAATTGGTTTTACCAACATAAAAGCAGGGACAGGCCTGGCAGGTGGCTAAATACACCACATTGCATGTCATGCAATTAGCATCTACCCTAGTGGAAAAAGTAACATGTTCGTCAGGATGAACGAACACCTCACTACTGTCTATGAATGAACAAAAATTACAATGTCCACAGGGTTTGGTGTGTCCATTTACCTTACTGGTCCTGTCAAATCTTGGATAACATAAAAGTCGTTTTAAATTACTCTTATTCCTAAACAAAAAGCCAGGTGTCTCACCTACAATACATTTCAACTCTTCATCAATAAGAAGAATATTCCAATGTCTATTAATAATTTCCTTCAAATGGGATAAATCTGAGGTAAAATAGGTGGAGAACTTGACAGTCTTGTGAGTTATGTGATTACTAGTCACATCACATTGATTGGGTCCGAAATATGGTATACCCACAGTGGAACGTAAAGTCTGTGCTTCCTCTATGTATGAGGTAATCTCATCCTTCCTATAGCCTCGAGCCAATAATCTATTACTAAGATTCTCTAACTCAGAATTAAAACCACTGTTAGTGGGATTAAGTCGTGAGGCCCTAATGGCTTGCCCTTTCATAATGTTCCTGAAAACAAAGGGTGGATGCATACTTGACCTTAATAACAGAGAATTATAATGACAGACTTTATGATGGACCCCTGTATTAACCAAGCCACCTGCTAATTTCTCAATATACAAATCTAAAAAATCTATCCTAAATGTGGAAAAATTCATAGTAAAAGTAAGAAATGTTGTCAAATTGTTCATCATCATTAGCATAGATTCCAACTGTGCTGTTGTTCCATCCCATAGGACAAAAAGATCATCAACAAATCTTCTGTAGAACACAACATGTCTACAGAATAGATCTTGCCTAAATAGAATATGTTCTTCCCAGTGGGCAAGAAACATATTGGCGTAGCTATTGGCGCAAGGTGTGCCCATAGCTACGCCATCACGCTGTCTATAAATCTGGCCCTGGAACATAAAAAGATTATTCTCTAAAACCAATTCTAGGAAGTGAACTATAAGGTCTATCAACCCTACATTATAGTCACTGTGTTCTTGTAAATATTGTGAGACATATTCCAGTCCTATATCATTAGGAATCACAGTAAACAGAGATTGAACATCAAAGGTGACAAAGATATAGTTATAGGATGACCCTGGACTACCAATACATTCATATAGATCAATCAAAACCTGCTTAGAGTCCTTTAATACAGTAACGTTATCCTTCAATACATGTCTCAGATGTTTTTCTACAAAGGCCGATAAATGTTCTGTAACCCAACCACGACCAGATACTATTGGTCTCATGGGTGGGTTATCAATATTTTTATGAATCTTGGGAAGCCCTTGTATAACTGGTATGACTGGTGCATGAATCACAAGGTACTCATATAGCTCTTTATCTATCAATTTACCCATAAATATATCATGAAGTGTAATACTAATGTATGTAACAACTGAGTAAACTTCATCAGTAGGAATGGGTTCATAAAACCTATCCTGCAGCATTGTATTCATAGCCTCTACATAGAATGACATATCCATGATAACAACTTTGCCACCTTTGTCAGCTGGCCTAATAATAATAGTAGGATCATTCTGTAACTTCTTGAGACATTGACGCTCATGAGGGGTTAAATTGTCCCTCCATCTCTGTTTATTAACTCTCATATTTTTGTTGTTATAATAATTATATAATTCATCTTCAGTTAGCCTAGAAAAAGCTTCAACTAGGGGGTGATGCGTAGGTATATAATTACTCAAATTTTTAAAAACAAACTTCTTAGTTTGGGAATGTTCTTCTTGAGAATTATTATACATGAGCTTAAGCATTACATTCCTACAAAATAACTTCAAATCTAAAATAGTGTCAGTTAACTTACTCTGACTTTTGGGGATGAAGCTTAGACCCCTATTCAAGAGTCTAGTATCATCACTCGTTAAAATAACATGAGACAGATTATGCACTAGTTCTTGCTGTTCCACATTTTCTTTAAAGTCTGATGTGGTATAAACTCTCCTGATAACTTCCTCTTCTGTCTCCCCCGACTCATGGAACGTGGTCTGCGAGGACCTTTCTCCATGCACACCGGTAGGGGAAAAGTTAAATCCAAGCTCGTGTGGTCATTGGAAGCAGTCCCATTAACGGTTGTCTTGGGTCTGACCACAGCCTCTGACCCTCCCTTTGTGATGTTGGACCCATGTTTAATCACATGCACTTCGGGGTAAAGATTGTTGTCAGAGCAGGTGCTAGGATGGACAATATGAATAACATCAACAGAGTCATTACAGTTATCTGTAGTGTTCTTAATGGCCAGTGATGCCTCTTTATCAAGGCATCTAGTGTCACTATTGGTGTCTCTATCAGTGTTACCTCTGTCCGAAGTAACACTGTTCAGGTTGACATTCACACTTGCTGCATTAGATATTCCATCAGTGTGATTAAAGTTTATGTGCCCCCCCGTCCCTCTTGGAACCCATAACAGCTCGTGGGTCCCTACGAGCAGCTGGGGGAGGTGCATTGGAGTCTTGTCCTGGCCTAGGCCATAGGAATACATTGCCCAACTTGAAATCATTAAAGTCCCTGGTGGCCTTATGTCATTTCTGTTGTAGAAGCTTTCTCTCTTAAGCCAAAACACAGTCCAATAAGTTCTCAAACAATGGTATAACCACTCTATCAGGGTAATCATTAAATAGGGTCTGTTGCTTATCTTTAATACACTCCATTAATTTTGTCTCCTCTGGTTGAAAAAAGTCAGTTAAAAGTTGCAAATACTTGCGACTCACCTCAATGTTGAGACGCTGCCATTGCGCAAGTAAAGCAGGATATTCCTTGCCCTGGTTAGGCATAGTAAGCACCCTTAAGCCACGTGGAATAATTTGCTGTTCAAGACAAAACTCAAAGTGTATTCGCTGTGTTTGGAGCCTCTTAAGTTTCATAAAATCCTTTTCCATGCTGTCTAACATGGCATGCAGCTTATCGGAATCAACATTGGATCCGATAACGTCATCAGAGGCTGCCGCAGAGTCAAAAAATAAAGAGACACTAGTTGTTTCCTTTAAGTACCTCTGAAATCGTGTTTGTAGGGCTCCTGTCCCACGGTCTTCACCTCTCGGGACATAATCCAGTTCGATATTAGCCATATCTTGAACCAAGCCTTACTCTCGTGGAAGGTAGCCAAAGAATAAATAATCAATTAATAAATCTATCTTTCCACAAGTAAATGCTGTCACTCCGTGAAGGTTGAGTCAAATAAATATAACAAAAGGCACGAGTGCAGCAAAAGTAAGGTCTATAACAACGTAGTTTAATTTCCAATTAGTGTGCACAAACGGATGAGCGCTTTCACAATAAATGCTTCTTCAGGTCCTCCTAGTGAATACAGAGGTCGCTCTTTATATAGCAGATCTAATTAGCTAGTTAATAATTGCTCATCTGTATTTAAACACATATATACAAAAAAGACAACTGTCAAGCATATGTGGCACATATTAAATAAAAACTGAATATATCAGTAAACATCTAAAAATCATTAAAATGTATCAAAATGCATAATGGGCAGTGTATCAAATGCAGCAAAAACATACATAAAAAAACTATAATAACTATATATGCTAAACTCATAAATAAATTTATGAAAAATTGAATACATCTATAAAATATGCTATGTATTAATATAATGAACAGTATATCAAAGACAACAAGCCTAGATTCAAAGATATATATTGGATACATTAGTAAAATACATATGTTGAGGAATATGTATTTGATCAAAACTCATTGAAAACTATATATATATATACATGGCATGTCTGTCACATGTAATATGAACTAAATATAGCATAACTAAACAACAATATAAATATATAAGTGATATGTGAAAATATATGTAAAAGTGAGAACTATTTGATGTTCCTACGCTGTTTTAACTTGGGTTTAATGGATGCTCTACCATTCAGGCCATAACCCCTGTCTGCCTTTAGGGTGATGATCCAGTCAGTCTCCTTGGCTTCTGTGAAGTTCATAATGTCACCACCCCTCTTATTGACAATTATATTCTCCAACACCCGGAATAAAAAAAGTATGGTCACCATTATTACAAGTTACATGTCTGGCGAGGGCATTGTGAGGGTTGCCTTATTGGCCTAGAATTGGTTTTAGAGAATAATCTTTTTATGTTCCAGGGCCAGATTTATAGACAGCGTGATGGCGTAGCTATGGGCACACCTAATAGCTACGCCAATATGTTTCTTGCCCACTGGGAAGAACATATTCTATTTAGGCAAGATCTATTCTGTAGACATGTTGTGTTCTACAGAAGATTTGTTGATGATCTTTTTGTCCTATGGGATGGAACAACAGCACAGTTGGAATCTATGCTAATGATGATGAACAATTTGACAACATTTCTTACTTTTACTATGAATTTTTCCACATTTAGGATAGATTTTTTAGATTTGTATATTGAGAAATTAGCAGGTGGCTTGGTTAATACAGGGGTCCATCGTAAAGTCTGTCATTATAATTCTCTGTTATTAAGGACAAGTATGCATCCACCCTTTGTTTTCAGGAACATTATGAAAGGGCAAGTCATTAGGGCCTCACGACTTAATCCCACTAACAGTGGTTTTAACTCTGAGTTAGAGAATCTTAGTAATAGATTATTGGCTCGAGGCTATAGGAAGGATGAGATTACCTCATACATAGAGGAAGCACAGACTTTACGTTCCACTGTGGGTATACCATATTTCGGACCCAATCAATGTGATGTGACTAGTAATCACATAACTCACAAGACTGTCAAGTTCTCCACCTATTTTACCTCAGATTTATCCCATTTGAAGGAAATTATTAATAGACATTGGAATATTCTTCTTATTGATGAAGAGTTGAAATGTATTGTAGGTGAGACACCTGGCTTTTTGTTTAGGAATAAGAGTAATTTAAAACGACTTTTATGTTATCCAAGATTTGACAGAACCAGTAAGGTAAATGGACACACCAAACCCTGTGGACATTGTAATTTTTGTTCATTCATAGACAGTAGTGAGGTGTTCGTTCATCCAGACGAACATGTTACGTTTTCCACTAGGGTAGATGCTAATTGCATGACATGCAATGTGGTGTATTTAGCCACCTGCCAGGCCTGTCCCTGCTTTTATGTTGGTAAAACCAATTGTCCCTTGTGGGACAGGATGAGGGAACATATATATCATATGAAAAAAGGCAACCCTCACAATGCCCTCGCCAGACATGTAACTTGTAATAATGGTGACCATACTTTTTTATTCCGGGTGTTGGAGAATATAATTGTCAATAAGAGGGGTGGTGACATTATGAACTTCACAGAAGCCAAGGAGACTGACTGAATCATCACCCTAAAGGCAGACAGGTGTTATGGCCTGAATGATAGAGCATCCATTAAACCCAAATTAAAACAGCGTAGGAACATCAAATAGTTCTCACTTTTACATATATTTTCACATATCACTTATATATTTATATTGTTGTTTAGTTATGCTATATTTAGTTCATATTACATGTGACAGACATGCCATGTATATTTTACTAATGTATCCAATATATATCTTTGAATCTAGGCTTGTTGTCTTTGATATACTGTTCATTATATTAATACATAGCATATTTTATAGATGTATTCAATTTTTCATAAATTTATTTATGAGTTTAGCATATATAGTTATTATAGTTTTTTATGTATGTTTTTGCTGCATTTGATACACTGCCCATTATGCATTTTGATACATTTTAATGATTTTTAGATGTTTACTGATATATTCAGTTTTTATTTAATATGTGCCACATATGCTTGACAGTTGTCTTTTTTGTATATATGTGTTTAAATACAGATGAGCAATTATTAACTAGCTAATTAGATCTGCTATATAAAGAGCGACCTCTGTGTTCACTAGGAGGATCTGAAGAAGCATTTATTGTGAAAGCGCTCATCCGTTTGTGCACACTAATTGGAAATTAAACTACGTTGTTATAGACCTTACTTTTGCTGCACTCGTGCCTTTTGTTATACCCTTTGGAAAGGGCCTTACAGTAGCTGATAAGTAGTGGTTGGTGGAAGCTGGTACTACCTAATAGTCTTGGCAGAAGGGGGCATAGCTAGTGAACCTCTGCCAGCCTTCCCCAGTAGTGTCTGTGTGTTTGTATATAAGTCAAATTCCAAAGAGTGTGTGTGTGTGTGTGTGTGTGTGTGTGTGTGTGTGTGTGTGTGTGTGTGTGTGTGTGTGTGTGTGTGTGTGTGTGTGTGTGTGTGTGTGTGTGTCAGCTACTTGGGCAGGGACACAAAGCACTGTTTGGACAGACAGGGTGCTGGAGGTTTTGGCTTGACCACTCATATGAGATCTTAACCCTATAGCTGTGCCAGTGGGGAGTCTTATTGGGCATCTGGAGAAAGAGGGAGAAACCAGCCCCAGAATGACTGTGATCTCTGTGTGCTCTTAAGGGAAATTGTGCTTTACTGTGTTTGTACTTGTCACCCTCCCTATGTGCACGTCCCTCACTGGTGCTAGTGGTGAAAATGGAGGCTCCTTAATTACTGGGCCAGTGATGGGCCATCACAACCTGACATGAGATTTTAGAATATTAGCCATGAGCCTTTGAAAAGTGGTAGGAGCTATGAGAAGGCCAAAGAGCTTGACAGAATAATGAAATGGCCTTTAAGGGTTGGATAATGGTGTCTTCCCTCTGGATTCAGGGGAGTGAGAAATCTGCCAGCACTCTGATTAAATCTGGGGTAGTCAAAAATCTCACTTTGCCTAGTCCTTCTATGAGCTCATCCAATTTGTGAATTTGAGAATTGTCAAATCTAAATATCTCATTCAGTTTTTGCAAATAATTACAAAAGCTTATGAAGACATTGAGTTTAGTGACCAACACAAATAGACCATTATATTCTGTTTAGAACTCGGCAATGACTCCTAGTGTAGGTTTGCTGGCCTAAATTTCTTTGGGACTCCCTAACCTAGATGAAAGTAACACTAGTCCTCTGACTAATGCCTTAGCACTGGCTTTTCACAATGGGACTGCTTCAGGAAACTTAATAGCATAGTTAATACTCACTAGAATTTATTGGTAGCCATTACTAGACTTTAATAATGGATTACAAGAATCGATGGATATCAGCTCAAATTGGACTTCAGTAATTGGCTTAGGTATCGGTGGACTTCTGAGCCCAGAATGTGATGTCAGCTAATGACATTATGGGCAAACTACATGAAAGTTCTCACTACCCTTCAATTCATTAATCTGATAAAATCTAGCCAAGATTTTCACTTTGTTTTATCCATCCTTAAATGTTCCCTCAAATTTTGGGTATGTTCAACTTTCATCATATCTATACAAATGTTTTGAAACTAGTAGTTGATGTAATAGTATTCTCGCTTGCACTGTGAAATGAATGGTAGGAGTGTTCTCACCTTAATGGAGGAATAAATGGGGTAACAGGGAGCAAGGAGGAAGACATTAAGATGATCCTGCAGCTCCCCCCTCCAAATAAAAATACAAAACTTGATAAATGACTATGGCAAGTGTTTATCTGAAAATTAATTAATTCCTGGAAGGGTTTTGTTTGAGTCAGGTTTTGTTGAACTTCAGTAATGCAGCATTATACTGAAGATGAGTCTTTGACTGCTGCAAGTTCTTGGCAAAGTGTAGGTCAGAGTTCTTTAATGGTATAAGTGAGTGGCTTTGTTTCTTTCAGTTAGACTGCTAAATGTTGGTATTTTGTGTGGTTTGCTTGAAATCATAATACAGTGAGGTAAGGGAATTTTTCCTTTTCCCCATTGCAGTATGTGGAGGTGGGAAGTGTGGTTGGTCCTCTGCAAAATAAAAGTTTTTGTTTATTTAGTGTATTGCATGGTTTCAAAGGACATCAATGAACCAATATAGATACTGCTGGATATTATGGTTTAAAATAATTTGGGACAGTTGGCTAACTTTAACACAAGGGATCACTGTGTATTATATCTGTTATTTGTTAATGCCACAGTGCTTCTGAGTAATATAGAGGTGTTTCCACTATTAGAGAATTCTGATTCTTTTAAAATA
Organism: Protopterus annectens; assembly: GCF_019279795.1. Taxonomy (NCBI): domain Eukaryota; kingdom Metazoa; phylum Chordata; order Ceratodontiformes; family Protopteridae; genus Protopterus; species Protopterus annectens. The sequence continues at coordinate 215,500,893 of NC_056749.1, read as the reverse complement.
CATGTTGGTAAGATGTGTAATAAAAAAGACTGTAAACATAATTATGTTGGTATTAGCAATGAAGAGCTAGCAAAAGGTCTTAATGTGACTAACTGGACTGATAAATTCATTATCAATAATATGGAGGGAAGGAGTATACTTCGTGGATATTGTAAACAATCACTGCAGTTGTGTGTATTGGTCAGAAAACTGAGACTAAGTCTGTTAGGCCTCTGTAGTGGAAGAACAAAATAACTGATTTGGTTGGAAGAAAGAATCATAAGTTTAAAATTTATAGGAGATTTAAACATTAAAATTTAAAAATAACTAAGGTAACCAATGAAAGTTATTTTATGCATTAAAGCATAGCATGAAGCAAACTTGGCTTCAATAACAGACAAAAGCAAATATTTGTATACATACATAAGTCATTTAACAAAAATTGAAGTTATGTACTTAGCATAATGCTGGGTTCTTATTGTCGCACTCCATCTAGCATGAATTATAGGTAATCTGCCTTCATGCCTTCATGGTGGATACAAGTCAGTAACTATCCAGTGATGAAGATCCTACCCTCTCCCATTATGCACTTGTGTCCTCAATGTCTCTCAGATCACGTTTGTCTCCTAAGAAACAGAAATGTTGAAACAAATATGCTAAGGAAGGGCTGGAGAGTGCCAACCAGGTCTATCCAAAGGAATGGAAATGACAATTTGGAAATTTAGATGGGGGGTTCAGGGAGGGTTCTTGACGTGGATGGAATAGGACAAAAAGGATCCAGAGAGCCTGTTCATTCAGTCCATCTGAACTGACATGTGGGTCATTGGAGTCACTTGGTGGATCCAATCCGGCAACATCAGTTCTCCAGCCTTAAGCCCCTTGAAAATGTTCCTTCTCATAATGCACCTGTCCCCTGATTTACCTCAGATATCATTTGCCACCTTTGTGAATGGATTTGTATCTGTGCAGCTAAACACTATGCATCAATACTTTAAAATGTTTATCTAAAAGGTGGTGATTTTGAGTATTTCTATCACAGTATTTGGGTCTTTATAGCTGTATTATAATGTTTTTTCCTTTTTTTAGCTTGGCTTATAAGCTACCTTTTTCTGTTGTTTCAGCCCCTTCTACTAGGGCATTTCCCACCATTGCATTCTATCTCTCTTTCAAAGTATGGTTTAGAATAGTAGTTGTTATTACTGTGTAGTGCTTTAACATTTTATAGTTGTTACAGAGTGTTGTGTGTATTTAGATTGAGCATTTATCAAAGTTCCGACGTGTCAGAGTATTTAGACTTTAGGATAATAGTGCTTATGGTGTGTTTTACGTATTTAAATATACCTATTTTTTCTTCAATTGTGTATTTAGATTCTAGAGTATTTGTTAAATTTCAGTGTAATTTCTAATAAAAATAGGAAGGAACACATTTTAAAAAGTATTCTTTATGTAGGCACAAGATTGCACCACACAGTTTGCATAATCAATGTGTTGTCTGCCTGGGGATTACTGTGGACTGTGAAATGTGCAAAAGGTTTGCTCCTTGGGGTCTTTCATACAGTAGGAATGAGCTTATATTAAAAGGCTTTCTCCCTCAACATCCATAAAATTAGAAACCCAAGAAATACTTTGAAAAGTCAACCAAACCCTAAGACTCAGATCCCAAAATGAGGCAGGCAGATCTGATGGTTCCTGCTTCAGCTACGAAGCAGCCGAGGCTCTACGACTTGTTTTTCCAGGATGTCAACATACACTCCTCCTCAGGAGCCAATACCTTTGGAGCTGATACTTGCAGGATTTTCCAAAGAAAGAATTATTAGGAGAGAAGTCTGATCAGTGTCCTCTTTGAGACCCTCTTCAATGCCATCAACAAAATCCTTCATGCCTTACAGGAGTTCCTCCAAAGCTGATCTGGACCACTTGATCCAGAGGTTTCTGAGGAATCAGATGGAAATGGTAGTCATTCTAACACCTTCTGCTCAGAAGATTGTCAGATTTACACACTTCACCCTGATTTCTCTTCATTCGCTGGTCCAGGTTTTGCCTCTGGTATCTTAGGATTGATTCTTCATCCTTGGTCTTGTGTCCACAGTGCAGACTTCCCTGTTATCTTTGACACTGGGGATTCCAGAACCTACTCTTTTGATTTCAGTCTTGAAGGCAATACAGTCCCAGGACTGAGGGATCAGGCTGGTGACCTCGATGCCAACCTTGGATCCATTGGGGTCAACTCCACTTCCTCTGTCAGGGTTATCAGCATTCAGTTCCTTGGTTCCCATCCCCTCATCAGAGGAATCCAGTACCAATCCCTTGAGCTCAGAAGTTCCTCCTGCCTTCAGTTCCATCACTCCAAAGGTAAGGCTGGATCCATTGACTCAAGCAATGTCTTCAGATCATTTGGTGATTGGATCAGCCTTCCATGTATTGGGGGAGATGATTGGTTCCCCTGCTAGAATCTGCACACTGACCCCTCCAGTATTGGATCCATCAATAGACTCCTTTCCCATCTTGCTTCATCTTACTCTTAAGGCACCCATTGGTCACAGCAGAAATGTAAGTCTTGATTTCACTTCTCCACAACAGCTTCAGTTCTCTGAGGAGTCAGATGAAGCCACCCCTGACTCACTAAAAAAGAGGATGTGGAACAAGAAGCACTTAGTCTCCCCTTTGGAGTCTCCCACCTCATTTTCAAACTCAGGGGATTGAGTGGGTTCCCTGCTATCCTTTTTGAAGGATGCCTAATTTGGCAATATCCTAGAACTTATTCACCAGAGGGAAGCCTGGCCAGTAGACCATCCCTTCTCAGAATGAGATGGTTCTTATTAAAGCTTATGGTTCAGCACCATCTACATCCTGGATCGTACGTCCAGCCAACAAATTTATAGACCTGGCAGCCTGGAAGGCATGATAAGAAATGGATAACTGAGAGGCAGTTCCTCAAAAACTTGATAGGATACTTCAGCTCCTGAAAGACAGACAGTTTTGACTAAGTCTCCAGCAGTGGACTCTATCATTGTGGTGGCAGCTACAAAATGAGAGCTTTCAGAGGATCTTCACTCCATCTATCAACCTAACAAGGAGTCCAGGGCAATGGACAAACTAGTGAATTACGTCTATGCTTCAGGCATTTTTGCTTTAGGGGCCTTGAACTATGCCACTCATATGAATTGATTCCAAAGATATCTTGTCCAACAAGTCTTATCTGACCTGAAGAATTTCCTGATCACTGAACTAAGTACGCAATTGGAGTCAACCATTTCTATCTGAATATAACTAACTTCTTCTTGTGCCTCGTGCATAATGCAGTCAATGGAGAGATCAAAACAGCTGGATTGGGCATTGAGATGAGATGTTGCACTTAGCTGTGTCTGTGTGACTTTGCAGACAACTTCAAGGTGCCCTTCACAAATGCTCATTTTGACAGATCTTCAGTCTTTGGCCTGTCAGTCAACAAAAGAATGTAGAAGTGTGAGCAGGATGGCAAGACTCTGTCTGCTGCTGGTGTGAAGTTCAAGGCCCTACAAGGAGCTTATAGATAGAACCAAAAATGGCTTCTCTCTCTCCAGTTCTGGAAATCTAGGCACCAACAATTTGACTCACCTTCTGCAAAGGCATCTACAGTAGAGGTGGCCCCTACAATAAATGTCTTCTCAGATGCAGAGGGCTCCACAAAACCAGGGATACTGTGGTCCCTTTCTGAACTAAAAGCAGCAGTATCCTTCAAGGTTTGCCTGACTGCTCTACTCTGGAGGCAGTTGGGGGTTGTCTTTCCCTCCACCCCTATGCATGGCAGGCCATCCTGCAAGACAAGTGAGTAAGAAGGATTATATCAAGAGGCTACTTCATTTCATTTTCCCTGACACTACCCCAGCCCATTAGGCCATTACCAGAAGAACCAAACCATCTGATAAAAATAGGCCAAAAGAGAGGTTCACCCCCCCCCCTGTCTAAATAAAGAACCATCCAAGACATCCCACTAGACCAGAGAGGGTCAGGGCTTTATATGAGATTCTTCTTGATCCCAAGAAACTCCTGACCTCAGGCCAGTCTTGGACCTTATTTTCCTAAACAGATTTGTTTGCAATACTTGCCTCAGGATGATCACAGTGGAATCGATTGTACTGTGCCACAGGGAAAAATGCCTGGATGTGCTCAACAGATATCCATGATGTCTACTTTCACATAAAGATTACAAAGCAGTCAAGGAGATTTCTATGCTTCTGAATGGAAGCCATTCATTATCAGTTCAGAGTACTGCCATTTGGTCTCACCACAGTCCCCAGGGTGTTTGCCAAATGCATAACCATCATAGCAGCTCACCTGTGTCAATTGGAATTCAGGATTTTTAAATACTGAAAGACTGGCTCCTAGCTGCCCCCTCAGTGGAGTACTTCACTCAAGCCAGAAGCTAACTTCTAAACCTTTGTTTCTCAATGGGGATATCAGTCAACCTTCAGAAGTCAACATTGACTCTCTCCCTGGCCACTACATTCATAGGATGCAATCTGGATACTACTCCATGCATAATCTGACCTCCAAAGGAAGGAGTCCAGTCCCTAAGAACTATACATTCTCTTCTTCTCAGTCCTACCACTCCTGCAACTCTGGCCTTAAGGGTCCTGGGTCTCATGGCCTCCTCAATCTTAATGGTTCATTTTGCATGTTTATTTCCATGGAAATCGTGCAATGACATCTTCAAGCTTAGTGATGTCTACATCAACATTGTCTATCCAAGACCATCGTTATCACAGGATCTTGCCAAGATCAACTGAGGTGGTGCCTTGAGTCACTTCTGACAACTCTGATAACCATTTGTAACACCATCCATAGTAGCTATGGTGACCACAAATGTGTCCTCCCTGGGATGAGGGGATTGTTACAATGGGAGTTTAGTCCAAGGTCAATGGTCCAGGTTAGATGTCAGATTTCACATAAATGTCCTGGATCTGAGGGCAGTCCTCCTTGTGTTGCAGAAACTGCAGGTCCAGCTTTCCCAGAGGGTGATCTCCATCCAAACAGACAACACAACTGCAGATGGTTATATCAACAAGCAAGGATAGACCAGATCATACCCATTATGTCAGAAAGCTATTAGACTATGGCAGTGGGCAATGGCCTCAAACAACTTTCTTGCTGCAACACACATTCCTAGAGTCTCTAGTTGTTTGGATAACAGACTCAGCAGGTATCTCCTCATACATCACAACTGGTCCTTTAATCCAGTATCAAGTCAGATCTTTCATCATTGGGCAACTCGATGCAGCCTCTTAGTCTCCTCTCAGAACACCAACTGCAGCAAATTTTTTGTCCTGATTAACCCATAAGGACAGTCACTAAGGGCTACTCTGTCACAGCAATGACCTCTGGAGCTACTGTGTGCTTACACCTCACCACCATTAATTCCCATGTTCATTCAGAAAGCCATAGGATGCAAGGCAACAGTCATCTGCAAGCCCACTTCTGGCCCAGGCAAATCTGGTTTCCTCTTCTGAAACATTTCCTACTAATGCTCCCTTAGATTCTGGATTCCATTCCTAATCTAGTCACTCACCCCTCTGAAAAGCCTCACCTGAACATTCCAAATGTACAGCTAATCAATTTGTTTCCCTAGTTCCAGTGATGGCCATAGATCATTATCTCTCTGAAGAAATAGTCATAATTCTTACAGCTACTGAGAAAGACACACATGTAAAGTCTATTGAATTAAATGGAAACATTTTGCTATCTGGGCAGACAGCCAAGACACTGAGCATTTTTATGCCTCTATTAGGACAATCTCTGATTCTTAGAGTAAATCTTTTAGACTGGCTCTTGTTTTTCTACTGTCAAGGTCAACTTGCGGTAATCCCCAATCTTCATGTGGATTTTGCAGGTCATTTGCTTTCTGCATGTAAATTATGCAAGTCCTTAATCAAGGGTATGTTTCTGCTCAGACCTCCTATTGAAAATCCCATCCCTCCTTGGGACCGGAATCTACTTCTGGATGCTCTTTCTAAGCCATTGTTTGAACCCACGTCCACTGCTCAACTGAAATTCCTTTCGTGGAATTCATTGTTTTCAGTAGCTATCACATTGGCAAGGAGAATATCAGAGCTTTAAGCCTTTTCTTCTTCATCTCCTTACATTGTTTTCCACAAGGACAGAGTGTATCTCAGGATGAATCTAATTTTTCCCAAGCTATTAATTTGCCCATTTTCTTTCCCAAGTGCTCTAACAGAGCAAAATACATTTTGCACACCTTAGAGGTCCATAAACAGTTCCATTTCTATGTTCAGAGAACCAAGCCATTCTGGAAAGATGCAAAGCTCTTCATTTCCTTTGCTCTTCACAAATTGGGGAAAAATGTATCCACAGGTTCCCTTTCTATAAGATTGTCAGATTGTATCCCTTTCATTTATACTAATCAGAAAAGGTCCTTACAAGGTAAACCTAAAGCCCATTCCACCATAGCTGTGGCTACCTCCACTACCTTGTTTGGGTCTTCTTCAGTTAAGGATATTTATGATGTGGCCACATGGTCTTCCATGCATACCTTTATCAACTATTACAAGTTAGATTGCCTCTTCAGAGCCTTAACTTCCTTCAGCTTTATCATTGTGAAAGGTCTTCTGTCATAAGGCCAACTAGGAAATTTTGTAGCTGGGGATTCTGACCCATATGTCATATCTGACAGACTAAATGAATAGGATACAAATGTCATATACTTATCATAACAATAGATCCTTTCTTCCATGTCCATCCGATATGACAAACCTCCTATCCCCCATCCTTCTCTTGTAAGACCTGAAGGATAATCTCATTCTCCTAAAGACTTGTTTTACCATTAATATTTCACAGGTAATTCTTAAGTGTCAACCGAGACCCAAGATTAATCAGGAGGCAGGTGCATTATAGGAGGGAAAATTCTTAAGGAGCTTGAGGCTGGAGCACTGATGTTGTCAGATCTGGTCCAACAACAAACTTCCAAGGACTCATATTTTGTACCGGACATACGTTAATGAAATAATCTGTCATTATAGCAAGTATACAACTTTCATTTATAAGTACATAACTTCCGAATCCTGTACTAACCTCTTCATGTGCCTCAATGTGTGCGACAGAAATCTCAGCTACTTGGCGTCCAGGGTGGTATCATGACAGGATACCCTTAAGGTTGGCAGAGGTAAAGAAAGATCTGGAAATACAACTTAAATACAATTTGCAGGGCCAGCTGCAGCACAAATATAATTTATAGAAGAGTTTCTGAAGAAGGCCATGGAAGTAACAACTGATCTTGCAGAATGAACCTTAGGTTTCAAGTCAAGTGAATTATTGTTGATAGAGTAAATGTGTGTAACAGAACATAACAACCATCTGGACAGAGTTTTAATGGGATTAGGAAAAGGGGCTGGTACTTAGATATTCTGCTTCATGACTGATTCAGAGGTAACCTAGAATTAAAACCAAGGGTTAGATTTTAGTGAGACTCTGTCTTATGGAAAACTAAATAGGAGGGTTTGCAGAGAAGACTGTGCAGTTGTGATATCCTTCTTGCTGAAGTAAGAGTGACTAGAAGAAAAGTTTTCCATGATAGATATTTTAAACTGCAAGAAGAGGTATACTCACAGGAAGCTCAAAGAAGGGCCTGAACCCCAAATTCAAATTACCATGATAGAGTGAGGTCTTTGATGAGGAATCTAGAAGAAACATTTCTTTTAGAAAGGCTCTACAGACCTTCTGGGAGGCTAATAATGTAGCATTATCTCCTTGGTGAAAATTAGATATGGCCATCAGCTGAATGTTGAAGTGAAATACCTGGAACCAGAGACAAATAGCTATGCCAGAGATTGAAGAACTGAAGGAATGGCAGCTGAGAAGGGGTTTAGTCCTTGATGCATTGCCCAAAGATAGACCCTCATCCATTTTTTTCTAGTGGTGTCTTTCTGTGAAGCCAATAGGGTCTGCATGTCCCTACAAGAGAAGGATGAATCATTGTCCATCACAGGAACTGTAGAAGCCATGTGGCTAGTTTCAAGAAGACAATGACCTGATGAGGCTTGTCAGATGGGTGAGACAAGAGATCCAAGTGGGGATCTACCACTGAGGACTACTTTTAAGAGGAGGCTAAAGCATGCAGAACCAAATCTTTCTGGGTCAGAAAGGGACTATGAAGATGACAGAGACATTGCACAGTGATGCTTTCTGCAGGAATGTCATCATTAGAGGATAAGACTGGAAGGGGTAAAGAAGTCCGCATGGCCAAGGATGGACCAGAGTGCCCCCGGCTGTTTGCAGTTGACAAGAGATGACAGTAAAGTAGCTGCTGCATTTTGACATTAGTTGAAGAGACAAAAAATTCCAGCAAGGCTGGCATCAGTAGCCAAAAGTCATCTATGCTACTGCTGGATTTAGGGATGACTTATGAGGTGAGAAGACAACAACAGCTACGCCTGTCGGTTAGAAGCTTGATCTGATCTGAAATATGCACTTCATTTAGAAAGCATTGTGAAGACATCACCGACTGCCCCACTCTCAAAGTGTCTTAGTAGAGTGGGTATGATCTGGTTCCTCCCTGGTTGTTTGTGTACCATGTACTACATTTTGTTTAATTTCTCCAAGTCTTTTGGGTTTCTAATACCATGATGGGAATGGACCTTAATCCTAAGTCAAAGTATGATTAAAGTTCATGAAATTAGTATTGATTCGATCTTTGATGTTAGTCAGAAGTGCTCTTTGGAGCATCTATAATGTGCCCAGTAATGACGACTTTTGCACTTCGTGCAGAGTTACATGTATCCATAACATATCTAAGTACAACTGTAAATTCTTTTTTGTAAGACCTGTTGCTCCTACTACTACTGGAACTGGCTGAATATCCCTTTTCAACATTGCCCTAATTTCCGCCTGCAAATCCTGGTATTTTATGACTTTGTTTCTCTCTGCATATAACACACTTTAGTCACTAGGTCTAGCAATTTCAATGATCAATGCTACTTTTGTCTTCTTTTTATGGACTACTATATCTGATTTTCTCTCATCTATTTTTTGAACTGTTGATAATGGGTGATCCCATGTGAAATAAACTTCATAATTTTCTATAATGTTTTGTGGCTCATGTTTTCAGTGTTTTTCAGCTACTTCAATCCCATAATGTTTGCAGAATCCTCAGTCCAACAGTCTTGCACATTATTATGCCTTTCAGTATACAGTCCTTCTGTCATTAGTATGTCACAACCAGCAACAAGATGTGCGACTGTTTCCAATTCTCATTTACAAAACCTACTTTTGTCTGTTTCTCCCACATGATCAATGGACTTTGTAAACCAACATGTATGCGGGCCACTATCTTGGGCCGCCAGTATTAACCTATCATCTTCTGGTTTAAATTCACCTCTCCTTAACCATTCCTGCATTCAGTCCTGATCAACATGAGGTTCTTCCAAGAGTTTTCTATACTTGCAACTATATTTATGCATTTTTCACATTTTTTTGCCTTCTCGTCTGACTCTTCACCTTTTATTCTTTCTTTTCTTTTGTTTTTTGGTACATTCAGTTGCTTCCTGATTTTTATCTACTTGTGGTTTGATTTCCATTCCCACATGACACTGACATGTTTCTGCTAAACTAAGCAGGAAAGTCATATTAGACTGATTCACCTCATGTTTCCAAACTTTCACTATGTTTGGGTCTTGTGAGGTCAGCAGATATGTATGCAGTCCCATGACTGCAGATCTATCACATTTTTGTCCCAAACTGATGTTTTCTTGGTGCTGCAGCTTTCCTGCTTTAAAGGTTGCTTTTGCACATTTATCAAGACCAAATGACATTCTTATATCATCTGAAAAAGTTTTAACCACTTGCAGTTGTGGTTTCAGTTCCTCATCTGATGAGCTATACAGTTTTAGATCATCTAAAAAAAGAAGATGAGACGTCTTTACACTTTGTTGTTGTCTGGGAGCAAAATTGTAGCCATGGCCTAATTCATTAAGTAGACAGCTTAGTGATTATGGGCAAGACAAAACAGCAATGGTGACAGAGAGTAACCCTGGAATATCCCCCTTTGAATTTTTATCCCTGGAATAATAATTTGTCCTTTATCATGGCTTAACTGCAAAGTGGACTGTCACTGTTTTATGGTCACTGTAATGTAATCAATCAGTATAGGGAATATCTTACAGATTTTTAAGGACTCTTTTATCCGTGAATGTCGGATACTGTCATATATGTTTTTGTAGTCTATCCATGCCATACTTAGATTCTCTCCCTTTTTGCAGTTCTCCATTATGGTTTTATTAACAAATGATCCTTTGTTCTGTATGACTTTCTTTTATTACCTTTTTGTTCTGCTGCCATGATTGAGTTTTCTTCTAAATGACTATAAACTCTTTTTTCTTCTTCTTCTTCTTCTTCTTCTTCTTCTTTCAGCTTTTCCTGGTTAGGGGTCGCCACAGTGGATCACCTGTCCGCTCATGATTGGCAGTAGAGTTTTTTATGGTGTTGAGTTGCCAGCCCGGCACCCAACCTTCCACAGAAGGCACACACATGCATGCACTCATGCCTAGGGCCAATTTAGTGTGTCCAATCCACCTACAGCATGTCTTTGGGATGTGGGAGGAAACCGGAGCACCCGGAGGAAACCCATGCGACCACAGGGAGGACATGCAGACTCCGCACAAAAGGCACCCCAGCTGAGAATTGAACCAGAGAACCTCTTGCTGTGAGGTGGCAATGCTAACCGCTGCACCACTGTGGCCACCTAAAACTCTATGGGCATCAATTCCAGTGTATAGTTTATACATCATCAGAAGGCAAGTTATTGGTCTATAGTTTTTAGGATAGCTTGCTGGTTCGCTCTTAAGTAGGAGCATTGTTTTTCCTGCTGTTAATCAGGCTGGTGTCTATTTGTGGTGTACATATAAATAGTTCTCACTCACGGCTAAATCTTCATGTAAAGATGTTAATACTTCTAGCCAGAAGTTAGGTACTACATCTGGGCCTGGGGTTTTCCATTTAGGGGCTTTTCTTAACTTTGTTTCAATCTCTCTGGACATTACTTCATCCCATTTCATATCCTGTACATTTGAACTTATTATTCTTTCTTTTATTTCCCGTGGTAGTGGTGCTGTGGTAGCATTGTCGCCTCACAGTAAGACGTTGTCCCGTTCGATTCTCAGCTAGAGCGTCTTCTGTGTGGAGGCATGCGTGAATGAGCATGCCTTTGTTGAAGGTTATGCATCAGGGCTGGTAACTCGGCACGTAAAAATCCACTACCAAACATTAGCAGACCGGAGTTCCGCTGTGGCGACCCCTAACCGGGATAAGCCGAAAGACACATTCTTTCTTTTATTTCTATCCATTTCGCATCTTTGTTATGTTCCACAGAATCTTCATAGATATTTCTTCTTTTTTCAGTGGTGTTTCAATTTCTTTTGCCTTGTTTCCCAATTCTCTATAAAACTTTTTTGGGTCATCAGTAAATTACTTATTTTATTCTTTTCCTTTATACTTATCTGCATATCTTCTAAGTTTTTCTGCCTGTGCTATTTTTAGTTTATTATTTGCAATAGTGCACAACTGATCCTGATCTGTTCTGATACTGCACATTGCTTTTAGCTATCTAGCTTTCTAAGTATTTTTGTTGATCTGTTCCTTCTTCTACATTCTTCTAACAGTGACACTTCTTATCTTACTTGTTTTATAGTTTTCTCTATTCAATATTTCCATGATGGCATTCAATTTCTCCCCATTCTTTCCCTTACTACCCTGTGTTTTTGTGATAAGACTTCATCTGTTATTAATTTAACTGCACAGTAATAGATCCCATTTACTTATATTATATCACATGAATCTCTATGAACAGTCCTAATTACTGTGTTTGTTTGTTTTATCAAACGTCTAACTTTTTGGATTTTAGTGATTTTCTGTAGTCTATTTCTTTCATTGATCTTAATATGTCTGTACATCTCTATTAAATTGAGCAACTCTTCTCTTAGATCATTTCCACATGTTGCCTAGATACATAGATACATAAGGGTAGCGACACAGACTTGGTCAGCAACTACCATCCTATTAGCCTTTCATCTTCTACATTTGGCAATTTTTTGAGAGTTATTTACTGTCTTTACTTGAGGAAAATAAAGTTTATAGCCCTAAGTTTGATTTGAGGTAACATGGTTTTATGACAGGAGGATCTACAGTAACTTATTTAGCAGATTTCTATGAGCCATTGAGCTCAGAGCTGGACAAAGGCATTGGAGTGACAATCATTTGTTTAAGCCTTGCAATGGCTTTTGACACCATCACTCATGATGTTATTTTAAAATAGTATGAAAGGAAAACCCATTTATAATCAAATGAATTACATTATGGTCAACAACCAGGAAACATAGTATACTAATTCTAGATAATAACCCTAGCTAAACAAATATAAGTAGTGGAGTTCTCCAAGGATTTATGTGTACTTCTGTCTTGTTTAGTTCACTTAGTTTTTCATTTATTCTATATTCTAGCTTCACTAGACTGCTAGATATGTAAATGATATCAATATATAAACTGAAGACATGAACATTTTGAATCAGCACCAACTCACTACCGTAAGTGGCTTAAAGTTTAAATTGTTGTACTTTGGTCAATCTAAAGTTAAGTCAATGGTTATGATTCATGAATTAAAGACTGATTTCACTTAGATAAAGATCTTGGTATTCTTATATATAATAAATTCTCATTCAAAGATAAAGCTACCTTTGTAAGAACCAACACTTTGAGAACTTTTGGCTTGATGTTTAAATACTTTGCCAACATGATTTCATCAATTATAATAGGATTATATTTATCATATTTCAGACCAGTCATTTAGTATAATATCACACATTGCTCTTATATCAAAGATGAGTTCATGAACAAATATTATGGACTATGTGTTCCATGCTGGCTGCTAGGTTTGAACACAGGTAATAACCAAATGGTGAGTATATGAACCTACCACTTTAACATCTCTTTATCAAATTCTATGAGAATATTTTCATTATCAGGATATTGGTTAGAAATCAGATTTTTACTAGGGACACCATTCCTCTCAATAATTAAACAATTTCTGCAAAGTGCTCCCTCCTCCCATCTGAAACAGATTATTTCAATTGCTGATATTTTTGCGTGCTCTCATGTATATGCATAGTTTAATTACAGGCTTAGTATGATTAACTTGAAACAGTACACCAATAGTTAGTAACATTTCAGTTCATGCAACCAATTTATCAGTACATTTGTGCCACTCTGAAAAGTCCATTTATGTAAATTACTTGGGAGTGCACAATACTTAACTTATCAGTTCCCAGTATGTTTATAATTTTACTTTTACTAATTCTCATGGTTCTAACAAGAAGTTTAATAGATACTTTAAATCAGACATCTGTGCTCCCTTCATTTCACTTAAACAACATGTCCAGTTATAACATTTTATATTTTTTTAGAAAAAATACCACCCCTCTAACAATTTCTTCTTTAATTTTTGGTAGCATATATAGGCAGTACCTTCCCTGCTCATAGATGTTTTAATTGTTTTTCCTGTAAGTTGAGGGGAGTATTGTAGTGCAGTCAGGCTGAGCCATCATCCTTAATCATATTCCTTACTGATAGTGTGGTCTTTGAGATGATCAGTACAGTGGCTATCATTGTTCTTTCAAATATTTTTTTATTTTCCAAATAATATAATGTTTAACAATATAATCATCAGTAAACAAGTATTATAAACCTTTATATACACTATGTACAATTGACCTGAACAAAGGAGGGAAAAATTAATAAAATATATGAAATTAGTAACAAAAATTGATAACAGTCAATTAATAAAGTATAAAGTTACACATTAATTATTTAGGGTTCATTTTTAATGTCTCAATAAGAGTTAACATTTTTTCCCCAAGGATTGTTTGTCCATGTTTTAGGTGAAATTCTCGAGTCCTTCACCTTGATTTCTAATGTCGATGTTTCTTCCATCAATCTTAAGAGTTCTTCCAGAGTAGGTTCTTGTGAAGACTTTCACTTTCTAGTTATATTCATTTGTTCTTGAAGACTGGATAAATCCTGTCAGCAGTTTCACTGCTCTCATAAAGAGCCATTAATTGTTAACTAATATTTGTGTTACTTTCTGAGTTTGCATGCATTTATCCATTTTGTTTGATAAAATAGAATAGTCCACCAAAAATACTCATTTTCTCTCTCTGCTTTTTTGTTTGGGGGGAGGAAATACTGTGAATAGCAACAGTTCTCTCTCTTTTTAAGGTAGAATAACTAACTGAGAACTATTTTGTACTTGCAGACTGTGATGCATAAATAAGAAAACACAGTATAATTTATTATAAATTTACCAAACTGTGCCCATTAAAACCACCTGTGTAGTACATAGTATGCAGTAGAAGCAGACTATTTAGTTCAAGTCCAATTTATTTATAGTGAAGCAATAAACATTTGGAATTCACAACTAAATTAAATAAAATCAATATATTCTTCCTCAGTATAACTTAACTTAACATCTTTCAGAGTACATAGTCTTGGTATTCCAGATGAAGTCAAGCTGGCTGGCAATTTTCAGTATATCCACAAGCAGGTCCCTGGTATATCTTGAGCATCCACAGTTAGGCTCCTGAAATTTCTGGAATAGATCCACAGGTAGGGTCACCATCAGCCAACAGGAATTCCTTTAGGGCTCCTACACACTCTCTTGTGCTACAATAAGGACTTGAACACACACATAACCATTGCGACCAGTTCATTTGTATGACAACACCATTCCAAACTTCTGTATCAATAAAGGCAGTGTCAATTCATAAACAGACTAAATAACTTATTCATAAAGCATGTCAGTCCATCTCTAAGCCCTCAACATGCTGGACAGCCCCTTCACCAGGTAGTGTAACATACTACCCACACTGGTATGCTTGTCTAGCCCCCCCACAAGCCAAGTGGCATAACCAAAGTGCCCCCCCTCAGCTACCATGAGAACCACTCATGCATAGTGTCACGTACTGCTCATTGATCTGAAATAAGCATGATTAACTAGCCCAAGAAAGCAAGGGGGCAATAAAAGGGAGGAGAGGTTGCCCTGTAACAGCCCCACCCTAGGATCCAGAGGGAAGAAAGAATACTCATCAGCCTCTCATCCAGACTGATGCATTTTTCCATTCTTCAGGGTTAAATACACCTTGTCATTTCTGATAAGTTACATACCCCCATCCCACACAGATCCAAGGGATAAAGTCATTTGCCAACAAATGGCATTTGTCCCCTTAGCCCACATTGCAATAAGGACATGACCACAGATATAGCATAGTTAGATAACAGTATTACAAAACTGTGAAGCAATGAAAGTACTGCCATACCATAAACAGACCAAATAACATATCCATAAATAATGTTAATCCAGTTCATAAATAATGTTAATTCACTTATACCTATACCATTACTGGCTCCACCAATACTCAGCCAAGATATATAGCAAACCTACTGGCAGACAAATTCAGGTCTAACTTTGCCCCTCTCTCTCTCTCAACCTCCCTCAGGAAATACCATCAAATATAACTTCTACTATCACTAGGGAGCAGGTCCTCAATGCTCTCTCTATGCCAAGAACATTGCATCAATGTGCCTACACAGTATTCCAGAATGTCTTCTAAATAACATGACCTATCAGGCCTCTGGAGTCACTATTAAACCATAGCCTCCAAACAGGCTTCATGTCTCACGAATGGAGAACAGCAACAGTCATCCCTTTGCACAAAGGTGGGCCATCTGCACACCCTGGAAACTACAGACCCATAAGTCTCATTAGTCTCATATGGAAAGTCATGGAAAGAATTATCATGGGAATTATCAATAATGACATAGGAAACCTCCAGACACTGGACCCAACCCAGTTTGGTTTCATCAAGGGCAGGTCATGCCTACTCAAACTGATTGAATTCTTTGAGAAGATCACCAAACCAGTGGATGAGGGCAAAATGGTTCACACTGCCTACCTTAACATGGACAAGGCATATGACACAACACTACACTCAGGTATTGCTGATAAAGTCAAAAGGTTGGATATAAATCCTTATGTCACCCAGTGGATAGCCAGGTGGCTCACACACAGGACCCAGGAAGTCAGAATTGGGGAGTCCATCTCTATAAAGAGGCCAGTCACAAGCAGAGACCATCAAGGATCAGTCCTGGGACTGCTCCTTTTTGGTATTTTTCCACTGAAGTCAAGGTCAATGTCAAGGGCCTCTGGCTGACCAAATTTGCAGATGATTGCAAATTAGGAGCCATCTTAGGATTACCCACTGACAATAATGTTCTCCAGAAGAAACTGACACAGACAAATAACTTATGTCAGAGCCATGGACAAAAACTAAATACCAATAAATCCATAACAGTTTCCTTTAGGAAGTCATCCAACTCAAGTAACTATTGTATTGGCAACACAATGCTTAGAGTAGACCCAGTGCTCAGGGACTTAGGGGCACACATAGACAGTAATCTAGCCTTTGACCATCATATGTTTACAGTAATGAGGATATCATTCTATGTTGTACAACTTACAAACAAAAGTATGACGTATAGTTCCAATGAGGTCATTATTCCATTATATTCAGCATTGAAAAGACCTATCGTTGAGTACAATGCCTCCTTTGGTATGTACCTAATCAGGCACATCCAGCATCTGAAACAACCCCCAGAGGTTCTTCAATAAAAGAATACAGGGCATAAGTAACATGTTCAATGCAGACCACCTCAAAGCCCTATCCCTGTATTCTGTCTCCTACAGATTGCTGAGGGGAGATCTATGCCTTACATATAAAGTCATTATTGAACCTCACCCTAATGGGCCTCCTGCATATCCAAAAAACAAACAGCACCAGAATTACCCATTATAAAAACTTAAACCATAACTATGATATAAATAAGACCTGCTGGAGAGATAAGTATGTATCCCAGAGACTACCTCTTCAATGGAACAGGCTTCTCATCCATGTGAAGCAGAGTTTCTCCCTAACCAAATTCAAGTGCAACTTGGACAATTGGATGTGGATCAGGAAATTCATCCCTAGTTTGTTACCTATGTCTCTAATGGACACAGGCAGCCTGTAAATGATTCATCTCCTAGGCCCCTGCTTGTAAATGTTTCATCTCCCAACCTTAGCTTAAAAAGGCCCTAATGGTCATTAGCCTAGTAGACCCTTATGAACCTATGAGGCTTCAGCATACTGGACAGCTTTTCA
Organism: Protopterus annectens; assembly: GCF_019279795.1. Lineage (NCBI taxonomy): Eukaryota > Metazoa > Chordata > Ceratodontiformes > Protopteridae > Protopterus > Protopterus annectens. The sequence continues at coordinate 215,483,680 of NC_056749.1, read as the reverse complement.
CTAAGTAGCATAACATAAAGCCTGCACTGATCTGTTTGTCTAGCTCCCCCAAGCCACATGGTATAACCATAGTGCTCCCTCAGCTACTATGGCAACCACTCCTGCATAGTATTATGTACCATTGATTGACCTCTGATACCCATGACAAGGTGACTCAGGAAAACAATGGGGGGATTAAAAGGGGAAGGCCAGCCAGTGACTGCCCACCAGTCTGCTCAGCTTGTTCCACCTCTTTCTTGGTCATGGCCAACTTCTGTCACCCATCCATCATTCTGCCGCCTGAAGCACAGTAGTCATCACTGTTCCAGGTTGAATGTGCATAGTATGAATCCCATAACAACTTTATCTTACCTGTGTGAGGCCTCTTATATCCACTTCTGTTATACATTTAATCTATATTTTGCCTTTTGTGAAATGAACTGCAAAAATAATTCACATTAACACCAACTGACAAAAAATGCATCTCTCTTCTCATAAGCTCAATGTTATGCTTGTTGTTCAGTTGTTTCCTTATTTTCCTGACTTTATGACCTTATTAATAGACTGAAAATTAGATCACACAAAAATATTAAGTTTAACTTAAATAAGTCAAATTAAATTTCACACAAATGGACTCCATCAGAATAAAAACATGAGTTTCTATCACCAAATTTAGTGCTCAGTGACAGGCAATCTCAACTTGGGGGCCACCGTGGCCAATCTGTGATTGATGAACCTCTTCACTAATTCCAATTCTGACTGTTTTACTGTTTCAACACCCTCCCACCAAATGCTTGAAACTTTGGCTGACCAAATCCCCTTCAAACCAGGAAAAAGCTGGTTGCAGAATGGTCAAGTCTCTAATCATCCTGGGTAAAAGATGCTGGATGCTGCTTAGGCACAAAACCGATATAATTTCCTCCTTGATGAATCACGACAACATGTAGGAGGCCTACCTGTATAAAAGCAAAGTCCACTGTCAACCACAGATGATCCCAGTAAACTCCTAGGAAATCAGTCCAGATAACGTACTTTCTTTCTTTCTTTATTTATTTGACATTTGCTAACTGGGTTAGTCCAAATGAGCCTAGGGCCCATTTCCAGTGGAGACCCAAGGAGAAAAGCTCCAGAGAATTTACAATCATACAAAAGACTGAAAGTATACATATTGTTCAAATGTACAAGCACATAGCATAAGTTTAAAGATACAAATTCATAGCATAACAGAAAAAAAAAACATTATACGAGAAGTACTCTCAGTATTAAATCATAGGAGACAACATTAGAAGGACAATTAAGCTAATAATACTAGATGGACTGACTGAGGTCAGATAGTTTAGTAAGAAGTTTAGAGTGGGAGATGTGCTGAAGGCTTTAGAATGATCAAGGAATAGACAGGAGACTAGCATGTTATTGTCACAGGCCTCAGCTACTGTTTGAGTGAAGGAAAGCAGTGCAATAGAAGTGCTGTGGTGTGGTCTGAAGCCATGTTGTGTGGAAGTTAGCAGATTATTGTCTATCAGGTGCTTGAGTAACTGGGTGTGAACATATTTTTCTAGAATTTTGGAGATATGGGACAGAATAGTTATAGGCCTATAGTTAGAAGGGTATTTCCACCCTTGTTTAGAGGGATTGTGAAGAAGGATTTCCAGATATCAGGAACACAGGCTTCAGTACTGGATCGATTTATGAGTATAGAGATGCGGTATGCAATGGATTCTGCAGCAATTTTGAGAAAGTAGGGAGGTAATTTTTCAGCAGAGGGGGCAAGGTTTGAGTTTGGTTAGGAGAGATTTGATGAAAGAGGTGGGAAATGGTATGAATGAGGAGGCATTAGAAGGTGGTTTGTATGAGGGTAAGGGAGGGGTAGAAGGCTGGGTAGAGGAAGTATCCCTTTTTTTGGAAAGTTTCTGAATTGTTTCTATGAAATTGTTGTTTAGGAGTGAGGCTGTTTCAGTGGCTGTATTATGGGGGAAGTGGTTGGGAGTGGAAGGATTGCCTGGATAAAGAAGATTATTAATGGTTGCCCAGAATTTTTTATGACTTTTTTGTGGGCTGAATTGGGTGGAGCTGAAAATTTTTTTTTTAACACTGTTGACAAGTTTTTTGACAGGTTTCTAAGCTCTTTGTATCTTTGAAGTAGGGGAGGGGGTTTGTTTTTGACCCAGACTTTTCAGTGACCATCTCTTTTATGCATAATTGAGTGGGTATGCTTTGTGAGCCAATGGGCACAGTTAGATTTTATTCTAATTATTCTGATAGGTGCCAGAGAATTAAGTATGTTTAGAAATATCTTACTGAAAGATACTACAACCGCATTAAGAGGGTGGTGGCAAAGGAAGGACAAGTTTATGCTAGACAGTTTAGAGTTAAAAGTATCTGAATTGAAATGGGTAAGTTTGCAGCATTCTCTATAGAGGTGATCTTTAGGTGGATGTTGGGAGAATCTGTGGATGAAGGTAAGGAAATGGTCACTTAAGGAGTTGGGGAGTGTCCTGGGGTTGTGATAAAGTTTGGGATCAGAGGTGAGGATACAGTCTAAGGTTGGTCCATAAATAGAGTTTTTGTTAGTATGAGTAGGGGAAGATATAAGTTGTTGGAAGCCGTGAAGACTGAGACTATGATTAGGAGCTAAAGTTGAAACTTTAGTCCAATCTATGTTTATGTCGCCAAGGATAATGGTTTTAAAGGAAAATAAGGTCCCAAGATGAACTTGTCCAGCCAAAGGTTTGAGCCGTTCTACCACACCATTGCTATTTTGGCTGCCTAAACAATAAACAAGTGTTCCAGTATTAAAACATGCCGGTCTCCTGATGCAAAACACAATAAGTTAGCTGAATTACAATACTCAAAACACAAAGTTATTATTGTATGACGAGAATGCTTAGGAGGACCACCTGCCTTGTTTTTTTTATAACTTCCACTCTTTGACCAGCCCTGGCTAAGTCAGTGCATTCCCTATACTAAAAGAATGAGAAGTGTACCGCTGGATAGGCAATTCCTGCACAATTAAAGCCTTATGGAGCAAAGATTGCAAGTCCTGAAAGGTGATCAAGTGTCCTGAAGGAAGTTAGACCACCAATTTCTCAGATGTAGCTCCAGTTGTTAACTTCTATAGTGTAAGGGCCCATTGCACTGGGCATGAATGCTGTCACAAAGCCCCGTCTAATAACAACTGATGCCCTGCTCCTTGATTATCAGCTTTAGAGCAGGAAACCCATACTAGCAGCTCAATGTGGGTCCCAGCAACATCTCTTCAGTGTAATGACTGCAAGAGCTCACAGATCCTAAAAGCACCAAGGTGTAGCCACAAAAATGAGATGGCTCAGATAGCATGTGTGGTAGTCAAGAGCAGCAGAGTGAACACCTGAATTATTGAATGTAACAGGGATCTGCTAGTTGGTTGCACCTTATTCACTGATAATCCCTTTACCCATCTCCATCCTTTGAGTACCATGGCAATGAACCTATGCTAGGGTCAAACTTGGCCAACCAGCTCAATGTTACAACCAGCATCTTAATGGTCTTGGCTGTGTCATTTAATACAATTAGATGCAACATATTGCATAACAAGAGGCAGAGACCACTGTATGGCAAGCTACAATAAAGCCTCAAAAATGGAATGAAGGGCTGTCCCATGGGACTTTCTGGTACTAACTACTCAGCAGCCCTTTAATAACTGAGTCATCAGTTATCTCTAATCAGTCATTTCCAGCAGGACGGAAGTGAGATTTTCTTTTGCTAGTTGGCAGAAAATGATAAGTTAATCCAAAGGTTATTCAACATCAACAATCTCAATACAGACTGCACCCTGGAAAATCCAGATTTCTTCGACACTAACACCCTGAGTCTACATGAAACACTACCCTTCTGTTGCAAAACCATTCCTGCAAGACTAGTGTTACCACCTAAATGCAATGTCCCTTTTCCTCTCTAATGACTAAGATCTGGGTCTAGATTCAGTACACCACCTGTCAAGTAAATCTCCATCCTGTGATCCCCAACTGCATCTATAAAGAGATGAAATATCTCAGAGGAGACCCAATTATTTTGTCATAGTGGAAACACAGTTGTAGTCTTCTAGGAAGATGCACCACAAATGGAAATCCTTCTTTACCCTTAATCAGTGATGTTTTTTTATGACTCCCTTTTAACAAATTAGACAAAGATTTGAGGACTATACTACCTGTGGACATTGTCCAAAAAGCAAAATTGAGGAGACAAAACAGCTTCTTCACTTTCCGTATCCTCAACCTTGCAAACAACTAAAAATCTATCAATAGCCTCCTTCAAGCAATCCAACCTGGTTAGCAGCACCATAAAGGAAGAGGAAAACACATCAATTTCCAGACCCTAGAATACCAGTGATCTAAGCGGGCCCTCTAACTTCCACAAGGGACATCCCAAGCTGCTGGTATAAGCCCACAGATTGATCCTTGCCCTGCCTTACATTCAAAATAATGGACTGTCACTTATTTCTGCCAGCACCGTTGGAGGCCAGTGAGAAACTTCTCAAAGGTGGCACATGCCAGTACATAGTCCACGATCATGAGAATGCCAAAGTAGAACTGATGCTCGAATCGCATACCAAAAAGTGTCCAGTCCCTCTTGCAAATGTGAAGCAAGTGAAAGGCAGCCTCATTGCCCAGTTTTGCTTTCCATGGGTCCAGTAATTTTCGAATGATACTTACAGTCTCATCCAAGGAGGTATAATATACCCAGGTCTTGTTTCTGCTGATGGGGTCATTCACCAAAATACCTTGTGTGAAGGACAAGTTATGTATAAGGAGGAACTAACCTTCTTCCTTTTTCGGAACAAAAACGAATGGTGAGATCCAGAAGGAAACAAAGGGCAGGGTCAAGAACAGGCAAGCTATCCTTCCAGCTGCTATCTCTTTATTATTATTATTATTATTTAGAATGTTTTTATTGAAATTGGCTTTGTGGCTCTGTCCATCTGTGGTTCTGTCACATTCTCACAAGACAGCGGAAAAAATACTGAGCTTCACGTTGGCGGGAGACACACCCACAAAGACGTGACAGAACCACCACAGAGGGACAGAGTAGAAAGCACTGTACTATGAGTGGCCTTAAATGCACACACTCTCCTCTCATATCTCCCTACATCATTTCCTACACACACACACACACACACACACACACACACACACACACACACACACACACACACACACACACAAAATGCATTTGACGGTACATATTCCTCTATTACTACTGAGGAAGTCTTTCAGACTCAGCTCACACACATACACACACACAATCTTGCATCTCCCTACATAATTTCCTCCACACACACACACACACACACACACACACATATCGATATATATATATATATATATATATATATATATATATATATATATATATATATATATATATTGTTGCGTTGTGTCTTTCGGCTTATCCCGGTTAGGGGTCACCACAGCAGAACTCCGGTCCGCTAATGTTTGGTAGTGGATTTTTACGTGTCAAGTTACCAGCCCTGATGTACAACCTTCAATGAAGGCATGCCCATTCACGCATTTCTCCACACAGAAGACGCTCTAGCTGAGAATTGAACGCGACAACGTCTTGCTGTGAGGCGACAACGTTACCGCAGCATCACTACCGCGGGTACTATATATATACACACACACACACACACACACACACACACACAGCTTTTGATGGTACATATTCCGCTATTACTGAGTAAATCTTTCTGACTCAGAGAGTCACTTCACCAACAAAAAGGAAGTGCCACTGCTTCACGCACCTTGAGAGGAAGCTATCTGTTTTGACATATTGTTTAATTTATTCCTGCTCCCTGCATCATGCCTCTCTAATAGTCAAGGACAAAGCTCTAAAGAATCAGGGAAAGCCAGAACTAATCAAAGGCACTTTAAAATATTATCCACTTGAGAAAATTACAGAATAACTGAGTGTGAATTAATATACATTTTCTAAAATAAAAGAAAGCTTCTCTGTGGTTCTGTCACATTCCTTGCGAGACAGAAAAAAGTCAAGCTTCTCATCACTGTTTTTCCACTGTCCAGCTAATTGCTTTCTTTCTATGTTTATAGAGGAATGTGACAGAACCACAGAAGGACACATATTTTACTTAAAAACTAAAACACAATAAAAATATAAATAAAAAAAGATTTTTTTTAATAAAAAATGCTTTTTATTGAGTCACTTTCAAAAGGTGAAAAATAAGGAAGAGGAGTGAAAACTCTGCAAAACAAGCACAGACAAGCTGATTTCAGAAAAGCATTCAAGGATGGTTTTAGTGATTTCTGGTACTTCTTCTGGTACCTCATTACCACAATGATTTTCTGAAATTAGCTTGTCTGTGTTTGTTTTGCAAAGTTTTTACTCTTCCTTTTTTTTACTTTTTTAAAGTGACTCAATAAAAAGCATTCTTTATTAAAAAAATCTTTTTTTTAATTTATATTTTTTAGTAGTTTCTTGACATCGCCTCTCTGCCTAAGGCAGACCACAAATTCTTACAAATTGTTCCACTCAAAGAAGCTTCAGACTTAATGAGAAAACCAAAAATGAAACCTTGCAATAAATCATGCACAACCTGTCTATCCACGTATTTCCACAGTTCCTTGGTTAATACATCTATCTTGATGGGAGATATGTGAGAATCTACTGATAGGAATAGCTTTGAAACCCCCATAAACAACTTCACTGTCTGGTTGTTTAATCTGGTCTGGAATACATTTATCTGCTCTTCCTGCCCTGGGAGAAGTTGCTGGATGACTGTGTTCCTTTGGTCCACCATTTAATCATTGGATACCCTTTACAACAGTGGGAACACACATACAGAATGTGATGAGTTATCCATGCTCACTTGCCACTATAGAATGCCCAGCATATCTTCCCTTTGCCCACCTGTTTATCCTAACTGCCAGATAAGGGCAGTCTAGACCTGTCAATCATAACACAGCCATCTATCTGGATGAAGCTCATACCACTGTAGGTCCTTATTCACTAACCTCAACTTCCAGATTCTCTGGATATACCACAGTCACAATAATTCACCACTAACATGATAAGCTTTACATAATATCATAAAATATGATAGTAGTGGCAAGGCCCATTGTGGGTCACTCTCAACAATCACTGCCATAAACAAAATGAATCCAACATCCCAAATGTCCTAAGTTCTCCACTTAAATTTATTCATTTGCCTCTTCTCCAAAGCAGTAAGGGTCACTGCTAAATCATTGTCTCCAGCACTGTCAGCTCTAACAAGTGTTGAATGCCATCAGCATCAGTCCTGCCAAAGACAATGATGTAGTCTCCCAGCCAGATTTTCTCCTTAACTGCGACTGGGATGTGCACCATAATCAACCTTCGTGGCAAGGCAAGCCCTAAGCCCCCAGCTGAGCTGTCTAAAGGGGCACCCCTCCCCAATACTGATACAAAGCTGCTTTGTCCTGCCAAAGCCTGCTGTCTCACTTAAGGAAGTTGAGGGAAGGTCAATGAGGGTGAGGCCTACTACCACAAAAACTCCTATTCTAACCGCTGGAGGGGTGACAGTAGTGGTTCCCACAGCCCTTTCCCAACAACCACATCAAAAAGTCTGGTCCTGCCTTCTTCTGACATCTAAAAACCCTTTAAGGTATTCCTTCACTGTTTGACTCTGCAGACTATCTTCTCTTGTATCATCAACACTAAGCCCAGTACCTTCTGAAGTAGCTACAGGTTGCGCCACTACATGCATAACTGAATGCTGCTCTCTGGGAGAGGGCTTAGCTGCCCACTTACAAGAATGATGCCAAAGCATTTTTCCCAGACCTCATGTGGTGGGAGGCTGACATAATGGTTAAGGTGCTTCCCTTACAAACATACGGTGCAGGTTTGAGTCTCACATGGGGTAATTGTCTAGGCTTAAAACGGCCCACAAGAGCAGTTAGCCTAGTACTGATCTATGAACCTATGAATCTATTCTTCAGGGTATCCATCTCCATTGCTGCTGTTCTTGCCTTCTTGCTTAAAGCTGTTCACTGCTGAATCTGCTTTGCAGCTATCTCACCAAAAAGGACATCTATCTCCGAAGCTATCCTCTCCAAAGTGGACTTGAGCTCCTGTACAGCCAACATGCCTGAGGAGAGAAAAAACACATTAATTAATATCTTGATACATTGTAAAAGTTAATAACAGTGAATAAGACAATCCCATCATAATGCCTAAAGCAAACTGTGCTACATATACTGACTAATCATAGTAATAATAATAATAATAATAATGTAGAAAAGGGGAAGAGAAGAAGAAGAAAAATAAAACCAAAAAAACCCTTTACCCAGACCCAAACCTCCAAATGTCTAATTCAGGACCCAGCTGCTTACTCAGTCAGCTTGCAGTCATGATGCTGTCAACCTCTCTAAGCTGCTTGATAAGAGACAAAAAATATAAATATAAGTAATAAGGGTAGATAACAGAAGCATGCATAAACTACCTCACTATATACTATTATTTATTTAAACTTCAACATAAGAGGATAGCTGCTGGGATTGAAACTACTGTAGAAAATTGCAGTTCTTAGGTGACTCAAGTTTAAACACAGGAGACTACCTAATGCATTAGAAAGAGCTGTGAATTCCAGAGCTGACAGAAACAGGTGAAGCTCCAGTTTGCCTCCCAAGGAAGCTGCATAGGGGAGGGGCCTAAATCCCTTGAGCTTTACAAAATACAAGAGGTTGTCAAAAGTTGAGCCAAACTGCTAAGCAATCTAAAACTAACAAACAAACATATAGCACCTAGGCTAGAAGCAAGGACCTTTTGCACCATAACCCAAAACTCTGTTCTCAAGGGCAACATCTTGACTTTTCACAGGCTGACTAGCTTATACCTAAATGCAGCATGATTGAGTGGCTTCCCCATAGCAACGTTAGCATTCCGCTGCCCATACTATAAAGCTGACCTCATTATGAGGCATGTTCATAGTTAAGTACTAAGATAACTGCCCTTGAGTGCCATTTTAAGCCTACCCATTTTCCCTTTCTTGTGCTTGAATTAACCAATCCCATTTGGTTAGAGATTGGACTTACCTATTCGATAGTCAATAGTTATATACAGTATTACCCCTAATGAGAATAACTGGGATCAAACCATATATAATTTGAGGGGACACGTTTGTGAGATAATGCATTTAGGAGCTCCCCTGTGCAGTACAGGGGCAGTCCTGGGGTACGTTTTTTGTTTCCCATCCATACATCTAAGTTGCACTTGAATAAGGACAGAGGTGAACGTGAACTTTGTTTTATGTGGATGGGATTATTGTTCCAGCGCAGCAGTATCTTCTGTGCGATATACCTTTTCCCCCAAATCATTCTGTTGATTTTGCAGAAGAGGTTTATATCCTTAGACCAAGTATATCTGATGCCATTTGACTTGCTGATGTGTAGTAATCCATCAGTATTGGGTCGGGGAATGCCTTATATGCCAAACACAAGTCACCTCTTAGAAGTCTGTAGAATACAGAGTATAGTGACAGGGCTTTGACTCTGTCCATGTAAGACATGGTTAAGCCTTGTATCCTTTAAGTAAGATGTCTCTGTGGACATTCCAGCTGGTGCATGTGTCTGAACAGACACATACCAAAGGGGCCATTATCTTCAATGATTGGCCTAATTAAAGCTGAGTAAAGGAATACAATATAATCCCTACCTAGATCTAGACAAAATCCCTTTGTTTATAAGCTGTGCAATATAGAAAGACTTTCTTACAACAATGGACACATACTGGTCAAAAGTTAAGTCACTGTCCACATAAGTTCCAAAATCCAAACAACTATGTCAGCTTTTAGGGACGTATTGTCAACGTGATAGTTCCCTAGGATAGATGGCTTCCTAGATAATTCAATAATGCATTCTTCCATATTTAGTTTCAGTCCACGATTTTCAAACAGGTTATTTGAGACTATCCTTCTTGCAGGATGGCAAAGTCTTTTGGGGATTCAGTGACCGCTCCTAGCTTGCAGTTATTTATAAATTTTGTCAGCCAGAGCCCTTTGGTATTTGCTTTTACTTCAGAAAAAAAGTTGCCAAACAGGGTAGGTCCCAGCACAGAACCCTGAGGGACCCCACTGGTGACTGGTCTCTTTCTTTCTGAAATGATCTTCGTTTGCTCCCAAAATTTTATTTAGTTAGTTGTTTTATTTATTTATTTATTTTTTACCAGGAAATTCCAATTTGGCCAGAAAGTGCCCATTTTCAGCGGAGCCTTGGAAAAAAATCCACAATCATTATCTTTCAAAAATCAATTACAGATATTTTAAATCACAAAGTACCATGTTATACTACAAAACATAAGAGTGAAAAATGATGTAACGATGAAAAACAATAACATGAGTAGAAGAAAATATGTGAGGAAAAACTCATTAATCATATTATTTGTTACATAGATTAATTTGTGATAAATGAGATGTGGAAACAATAATAAGATATTTAAAAGAGATATTAGAGATTACATGATTAGACACAGTGAGGGGGAAATTGTGTGATGTCTTAATATGACAGATAGTATTTATATTATTGTTATAGAAGGAAGAAGGCTGGAGAGAAAAGGAGATTATAAGAGTACAGGGTAGGATGTCTCCCGGTAGCTTAGATTAGTAGGGTGGAAAGAGAAAGAGGTAGAGGAAAGGTCTGCAGAGATGAAGTGGATAAGGTAAGGTAGTGGGAAAAACAAAAGAAAGGAGGGCAGTAAGAGACTGGAGAGGGTCATGAGGTGTGACTTAGGCTGAAGGGAATGAGTGAAGCATAATAAGTAAGGTCAGCCAAGAATGGTGCAGTGCGAGATTGCAAAATCTCTGGAGTTAGGGAATATGCCCCTTCCTCCAGAACTGTTCGATCCTGAAGTCTGAAATCAATGCAATACTGCATTAATATATCTAAAAAAACTAAATATATATATTTATATGTGTGTGTGTGTGTTTATATATATATATATATATATATATATATATATATATATATATATATATATATATATATATACACACACACACATCTATATATATATATATATATATATATATATATATATATACATATATACACACACACACACATCTATATATATATATATATATATATATATATATATATATATATATATACACACACATCTATATATATATATATATATATATATATATGTAAAACACAGACCCTTGGAAGAAGACAAAGCCAAATGGTAATGTAGCAATCCACAGACAAGCTCAAAAAACAATAGTCTCCAAAGCATATAAAGTCTCCAAACGATGTAAAAGGTAAAACTTAATTTATTCCAAAATAAAAGTGAGCGCTTTCACAGAGTTCACCCCTGCTTCATCAGACAATGTGACTACAAAGAAAACACATTATATAGTGGAGCAAACCAATCAAGCACTCACCAATTATACTTAATTGTTACTAAACAAGCTTAAAGAAACACAGTGCAAAAGTTAAAATCAGGGGGCAACTACAACAGAAACACATTGTCATTAAAAACCTGAATTATCTAATGTAATAAGCACATGAATATAAATAAATATATATATAAATATACATATATCTACATATCATGCATTTTAAACACAATGTGATTAAAAATTACCTAAACAATCTAAAAGAAAAATCAGTATGGAGCTGTGAACAGTCAGAATAAATATAAAAACTAACATATCTACCCAATACAACATGTCTAAAGATGACGTGATATTATAAAATGAGACTCAAACTATGACACTAGATAGATGAACCTAAGATATAACAACTACTTCATAAGTTATAGACATAAAGTCTAAAATGGGGCTAATTATAGCTTAACTTCAAAGACGGATTAGCTAGTCTTAGTGTTATAGGTTTATTGTCACCTTATGTGCTCACTAATATGATACTTGGGCTGCTTTTATATTTTTTATAATTAGCTTGCAGTTTAGTAACAATTAAGTATAATTGGTGAGTGCTTGATTGGTTTGCTCCACTATATAATGTGTTTTCTTTGTAGTCACATTGTCTGATGAAGCAGGGGTGAACTCTGCGAAAGCGCTCACTTTTTATTTTTGAATAAATCCAGTTCTACCTTTTACATCGTTTGGAGACTTTATATGATTTGGAGACTATTGTTTTTTGAGCTTGTCTGTGGATTGCTACATTTCCATTTGGCTTTGTCTTCTTCCAAGGGTCTGTGTTTTACATCTACTGTGGACTTTAGTTTTGCTTTTTCTTTTTCATATATATATATATATATATATATATATATATATATATATATATATATATATATATATATATATATATATATATATATATATATATAACCACATATATACAGTATATGTATATATAAACTTACGAACATTCCACCTACCTTCTGTTCACAGGACAGATGGCCAATCTCGTAACTTCAAAGAGATGCAAGTGAGGAGAAGAGCACACATCAGCCAATCTACCAGAATGAAGAATTCTTCTTTCCTCGGAGTTAAATACCTCTTGCCATTTCTTATAAGGAACATGCCCCCCTAATCCCACACAGATCTAGAGGATGAATTAATTTGCCAACAAATGCAATGATATCCAAGAGACCATCTTTTGGCATAATCAGCGGTAAAAAGGCCTTTTCCAAAACAGCTACAGCTTGCTGGCACCAATCTGCAAAATAAACTTGCAGTGAGCATACACCATTGACTTCTCATGTGAAACTGGGAGAGCATTTTGCCAGTGTATATGACTCTAAGTCTTTAAAAGATGTTGGTTAATGCAAAAATGCATTAAATCCCTGACTGAGCCTCTTTTGTTTAATCCGTTTGGTTAAAATCCACATCCTGCATGCAGCAGCATTTTTGTTAATTAGTACTCCAGTGTTATTTATATACAGGTTAACTTTCAGTTTCATGAAACCTATTTAGAACTTGATTTTAATGTTTTATATATTGATCTCAAGCAATTTTTCTTTACAATGTAAAGTGTACCATATTTCTGACATTGGTTTAAATTGTGTTTGAAAACGTTTTTGAAGTAGTTGACCTGTTAGCAAGCAAATGAACAAATAAATAAGCAAATAGTTAGCTAGAAAGCTGTAACCTGAAGATGAGAAAAGTATAAAAGGAGGCCTTTTCAACTTCCTCTTGACTTAACAATTGTAGCAAAAAAATTATATAAAAACTGAGTTTTCTTGTATGTCCATGTTGGTGGGGGGGCAAAATAGTTAAGGAGCACTGTAATTTTTATTTGTTATTTAACAAACTGTTATGTTTTATGCCCAAATAAAGGCTTTAATGTGAAAGATAAGAGGTTGTTGATGTATCATCAAGTCATCTTGATTAAGGTTGTAAGACTGAAAGTCTGGACATTGTGATATTAATTGGTGCCATATCAATTTTTATTAACTGGGCATCTATCACAGACTTGTTCACTTTCATCACAATGTCTTATACAGTCACATGCCAGTACATAGAATGTCAATTTTCTAATCAGAGTCAGAGTCCAAAACTCAGGAATATTTTCAACAAGCTGATAGGATTTCATTAAACATTTGGTAAAATAAAGGTGTCTGCAATTCTTTTTTCTAAGGTACGAGAAGTTCAGCCCTGGGATTTCGAAAGGGTTACCATGATGCAGAAGCCTTATCTGGGAAGGTTTCCACATCATGAGATGCTTTCTGATTCAGAGACAACTTTGCTGCTATGTTTTTCTCATCAAGAGGCCCTTAGGGTGGGTAGTGGTCTCACAGCTCTGAAGGCAGAATTGTGGCAGACACTAAAAACAACCATAAAGCCTTCTAAAGTTATATTAAGAATGTCCATGGCAATACCCAGGTTTGCTCTGAGTTACTGCACAATGGTACCTCCTATACTGAGCCAACAGCTATTGCCAACATACTGGCTGACAGATTCAAGGCCAATGGTACCCCTCTGCCCCCCGAAAGGACCAATCACAATACTGGAGGAATGCCAGGCACCCAGCATTACTGCAGCACAGGCTAAAGCTGCATTGTCCAGGGCCAAGAATACAGCTTCCATGGGACCCAGCAATCTCCCTGGATGTGTTCTACATGAACTACAAAATGAACCGGCACGGCATGTATGTGCCCTGTTCAATCCACCTCACCTCAGGCCTTGTCCCTACCAAATGGCGCACTGCTACAGTTATCCCGCTCCATAAAGGGGGAGTGACTACATACACTGGGAATGATCGCCCCATTAGCCTGATGAGTTTGATATGTAAGGTTATGGAGCGCATCATCATGGACCTAATTAACAAGAATATAGGGAATCTCCAAACTCTAGATCACACTCAATTTGGTTTTGTGAAAGGTAGATCATGCCTGCTCAACCTTGTTGACTTCTTTGATTCAGTCACCAGAGCTGTGAATGAGGGCAAGGCAGTTCATACAGCCTACCTCGATCTGGCCAAGGCCTTTAATACCATTCCCCACTCAGGAGTTATTGATAAACTCACCAAACTAGGCATCAACCCCTATATCACTAGGTGGGTTGCAAATTGGCTCACAGATAGAACTCATAGTGTAAAAGTAGCAGATTTCAAGTCAGACTGCCGACCAGTCATGAGTGGAGTCCCACAGGGATCAGTCCTGGATCCTCTCCTGTTTGGCATCTACTTCTCAGAAGTCCAGGCCAACATGGAGGGACTCTGGCTGACCAAGTTCGCAGATGACTGCAAGCTGGGAGCCATTATTAACTCCCCAAGTGATGTGAACATCCTACAGAAAGGCCTCCCTGAGACCAATGACTGGTGTCAAAATCATGGCCTTAAGCTTAATGCCAAAAAATGTGTCGTCATCCCCTTTGGGAAAAACTCAGTCCCCATTAATTACCACATTGATGGGAGCCCACTGAACACTGAAAGCATTATAAGAGATCTGGGGACACAGGTTAACAGCAACCTCTCCTTCGACCACCACATTGCCACTGTGGTCATAAAGTCCTTCTATGTGGCACATCTCATTACCAAGGGTTTTGCATCCAGGAAGAAAGAGGTCATCATCTCTCTCTATTCTTCCCTCATTAGGCCACTCATTGAGTATAATGCCCTATTTGGCATGTACCTCACTAGACATATGCAACAGCTGGAAAGGCCACAAAAGTACCTCACAAAGAGGATCCTAGGCCTTAAACACATGTCCTACATGGACAGACTCAAAAAACTCCAGCTATTCTATGTCTCATATCATCTACTAAGAGGCGATCTGTGCTTGACTTACAAAGCCATGTCTGACCCAGCTCTGTTAGAAATGCTACATCTAAAGAAATCCAAATCCTTTCACATCACATGCTCCAGAGACCTCAACCTCATTACCACAATCAACAGAACATGCTGGAGGGACAGGTTCATAAGCCAGAGACTGCCCATGCTCTGGAATAGACTTCCCATACATGTCAAGCAGAGCACCTCACTGGCCCTCTTCAAGAGAAATTTTGATGAGTGAATGGGAAATAAAAAGTTCACCCCAAGGATCACTGCAGTGGCTGTACTTGATAGAGGCACTGGGAACTAACATCGGGCGGCATGATGCCAGGACACTTCTATGGGCTAGGCTTGTAAAG
Organism: Protopterus annectens; assembly: GCF_019279795.1. NCBI lineage: Eukaryota > Metazoa > Chordata > Ceratodontiformes > Protopteridae > Protopterus > Protopterus annectens. The sequence goes on along the minus strand of NC_056749.1, from coordinate 215,468,133 downwards.
GCTCCAGGGCCATTAGCCTAGTACACACCTATGAACCTATGAACAGGGGAAGATGCATGCTAATGCAGCAGTCTGGGGGACTGGCTAATCCTAAATAGCCATGTGCTTTCCCAGGAAATGTTCATGGATTCTGATTAGAATCACTCTTCTGGGGAACATTTTACCTACGAGGAAAAACTAAAAGCTGTGCATTCACCCATTCACTCATATGGGATTATTTGTTGTACAAGTAAGTACAGAGGAGCTCTGGGTATGTCTGAGAGTGTATGTGTGTATGGATGTACAAGGGGCTGTGTGTCTGTAAGTGCAGGAATGCAGCTAAATGAATGTGCATGTGTGTATATGTTTCTGTTTGTGCGTATTTGCTTGGGTGGTCACACTAGGGGTGCTACATAGGGGCTGCTGATGTGTGCATGCATGTGTGTGTGTTGAAGTGTAGGTAAGGGTGTATGGAGTCTGTTCAAGTATATCAGGTTTTGTTTCTGGATTCCAGAATGTTTGTTGATTTCTATGTGCATGTGTGTGTTGGGGGGGAGGTTGAATATCTTGATGAGTGAGTCAGTGAGAGAGTGTGTGTGTGTGTGTGTGTGTGTGTGTGTGTGTGTGTGTGTGTGTGTGTGTGTGTGTGTGTGTGTGTGTGTGTGTATACATATATATATATATATATATATATATATATATATATATATATATATATATATATATATATATATATATATATATATATATATATATAAATATATATATATATATATATATATATATATATATATATATATATATATATATATGTGTTTATATATATATATGTGTTTATATATATATATATATTTTTTTTTTTTTTGTCAGCATAGAGTTTCATTCAGAGACATGGTAATAAGCTGCTTATGAGGTGCTTCTCCGTGAGGCTTTAACCTGACTCTGAATCAAAGATTCTCTCCATTGTTCTAACTGACCAGCCCGAGTAGACCAATTTGTATGGACAAAGATGTTATGTATGAATACAACCCTGTAACTTTAATATCTAATGTTACTGTGTGACTTCTTTTTTTTTATCTTTAACGGTTCTGTCACAAAAATCACTTATTTTATGATGAAACCGAGGGAAGGTCTGAAGTGAAATGAGAGATATCCCAAAAACCTGTGAATATATCAGAGATCTGCTCTCTGTCAGAAAAGGCTGTGCATTCTACAACTGCACCAGCTAGACTGAAACTCAGGCGGAGAATATGTAAATAAAGGATAACCCTATCTGTTTATAAATGTAAGAAGAAAATGATGGAGATATTACAGTAGTGACACACTGCATCATATTCTGAAATTTTGGGTTTAGAACAAGACACAGGGCTGACAAACAGCAAAGGATTCAGACTAACTGCTGGGGCTGAGAGATGGTACATTCTACATATACCACAAATATCTAAAGTGACTGTACACAGCATAGCAAGAAAAAGTAGAGCACATGGCCTAATTTTTATGTAACTTTTTATTCAGTGCTGCTCTGTTTATTAAATCTAACTCAGGAACTCTGACAAGGACAGCATATGTGCAGTTGTACCCAGGCTCAACTGTATGTCGAGAAAGGTTTACAACAACTTTCAATATTGCTGTGGTCTCTTCAGGGTCAAATGCGAGCATTGCTGCAAATAAATGCATCCATGAGTTCAAATCTTGGAGCAAGATGTAACCAGCACTCTGGAGAACCTATAGGTATAAAACATATAAATATGGATTAAATTCGAACCAGAATTTGACTGGCAATTGACAGATGCCTTTGGCTCTGAATTATTAATTCCTGTAATAGGTCCCTGTCATCCATGCCAAATGAAATAACAAAAACTGACATAATTCAAATCTGCAGGCCACCATAACAAGCAGGTAAAAGTTAGAAATGCATGTTTTTTACACATTAATTTGGAAATCATCTACAGAAACTGTTAAGTATTCAAGACAAGCATTTTTTTTTTTTTTATTTTGTACTCCAAATACTTCTCTAATGATGCCAGAACCTCTTTAAATGAGCAGGGTTTTTTATGGCAGTATGGTCACATGATTTGCAGTATTATCAACAAGCAAGAAGTAAACAGGGTGTGATGCCCAAGAGTGATGAATCCTGAGTCACTGCTTTGCTTCAAGATCTTTCTGACAGAGCAGGTTTAGGTCAGATCTATTTTAAGCTGTGACTGCAGCCACTTAACAAAGCTTGCCATTGTGTGGTTTGTTTAATGTTTGTTTAGGTTAGGTCAGACCTATTCTTAACTTCTATTGTTAAGTGCCTTTTGTAAATTCTGTAGGATGTCCCGAGTTCATGTCATTTTTTTTTCTTCAAAGACCACATAATCTTGAAAAGAGTATAATAAGACATTATTTTGCAGTAGGGTCATCACTTTACTACTTTATTTATTTTGGGAAACAAAATGAATATTCTGACTAAGTGATCAAACCAGTTTCTGCTCTTGCTGTATATTCATATCAATTATCTATAAAAGTAATATCAAGAAAGGGTGACATACAAGCACTCCATGAAAGTATAAAAGAGAAAGTGAAGAATTTCAAATTAAAGTTAGGCAGAACTAAAATTTTAGGTCTGTCATGATGTTACCCAAGCCCTAGATATTGCACATTCTTATTTCTTATTTGGTCTTTGTTAACTACGAAAGATTCACTGAACACTCATATATGTCTCTGTTACTGGCTTTCATCAATGACCTGGCCATGAGGAACAATGACTTCTATTCAAGTAGGATGTCTTCCATACATCCAATACAAATGACACATTTATGATGAAAATCATGAGTACTGCACAATTTAATGGACTGGGCAGAAAAGTCTAAATGAAAAAGAAAGGATTATACATTCTGAACAGATGAGGGGGGCCACGGTGGTACAGTGGTTAGCGTTGCCGCCTCACAACAAGAGGTTCTCTGGTTCGATCTTCAGCTGGGGTGGCTTGTGTGCGGAGTCTGCATGTCCTCCCTGTGGTCGTGTGGGTTTCCTCTGGGTGCTCCGGTTTCTTCCCACATCTCAAAGACATGCTATAAATGGATTGGACACTCTAAATTGCCCCTAGGCGTGAGTGCGTGCGTGTGTGTGCCTTCTGTGGAAGGTTGGTCACCGGGCTGGCAATTCAACACCGTAAAACTACACTGCCAATCATGAGCAGATAGGAGATCTGCTGTGGCGACCCCTAGCTGGTAAAAGCCAAAAGAAGAAGAAGATGCATTCTGAACAGATAAATGCAGCAAGAAGAAGGGAAAGAAAGGAGACTGCACAGTTAAGAACAACAAATGGGGTAAAGAAGCATGCATGCTAGGATAGGGAGAAGTAACAGCAGAAAATTAATCAAATGTGTAAGATAAAAGTAACAATGAATGAAGGATTATAATAATTTGTGTCAGACGTTCATGAAAAAATATTAGACATATAATGCCCCAAGCCAAGACTAGAATATTGCAGCTACCTTAAAGATCCCTATAATGTAAATACACTGAAGAAATCTCACTAATTCCATATTACCTATTATCTTAGTATTTAGAGAACTGCTTTATCAAAATGTTACTTCATTACACCCTAAAGATCCTGGCCCACTGCCCTCCTGGAACTTGATTTTCCATCTCCGTAATCTGCAGCTACACCCACAAACACAATATCTTCCTTTCAGATGTGACCTGTAAATGAAATAGTTTATAATACAAGGAGTATGCTGATCACACTCTGAAAACAAGGAAAATCTACGCTTGTTGTAGTAAAATTCATATGTAAACACCTCATTATCACCAGCGTAGTTAAAGTGGGGTGCTTTCATTGTAAGTCTGTGTTACCAGCACTTACTATCAAACTGCATTGGAAGACTGACAACCCTAGAAATTGTAACACTCAAACAGCAGCTAAAAACAAGGGAGTTAAAAAAACTGCAAAAAAACTAAATGAAGGCATTGTTTAGTTTATTTTTAATTAATAATTTCTTTTGCCTAGCAAGTAGCCAGCCTGGACAGCTCTATGCTTTATCAAGTACGTTTTTGTCAATACTTTTGTACTTGTTTAACGATGTGCCTATGTAGCTGACATCTAAAAATATCAGATGTTGCTTTGTTGAAAGTGTTCTAATGAAATATCCATAACTATGAGTCAGAGAAAAGGGAAAAAATAAGGTTCTCTACTTCTTTTTATTCTTGCTTTTTCTCTGATTTTTTTGTGACCTCAGTAGTAGAGTTTATAGACAGAGTGAGGATGTTGGGTAGAACCCACAATGGAGGTGATGGTTATATAGTATTTTGTGATTTGGGGGGATGTTGACATATTAATTTAGTATTGTGGTGAGCTTATGAGTTTTTTGTATCTCAACAAAAGGAGCTGTGATATTTTGTTATAGATCCAAGAGGACTATTCCTTTCAAACATATTTCAGTCATGTTCTGAGTTAATAAGCAATGCAAATAAGGATAAACAATTTAAAAACATTATTTCTATCTGTGACAGCAAGAAGAAATTCATATAATTAACAGCTGTACAGAAATGAGGCAATATAATGAGATTTACAATACGAACAATTACACAGCAACTATAGCTGTAAGGGGAATAATTTGGGATTATGGAAGGAATTCAGCCATAGTCATGGATAAGAGCTCAGGCAGTAAACTTTAACTGAACATCAGAAAACATAAGCAATTTCATGCTGCTGACATCTGGCTTCTCCATTTTCCATGTCTTCTTCTCCTCCTGGAATAAATATGGCACTAGTTAGCTGTAGCCATTTGGAGCATTTTTCACATTTATTATTTGCCAGTGCTCTGTGTTATTGTGTGCAAGGGGAAATTGACAGGGCAATAATTTTGTCAAATACAGTACATTGGTATTTAAATAACTACTACCTTATTCTGTGAAAAAGTATATACAAGAACTGCAGCTATCTCATCTGGTGCCCTGTGTAACTCCCCAAACTGGTGCCTGCTCAATTTATATTTGAGGAAGAAAACAAAGCTGCAGTGCTTCAGTCAAGCCAAAAAATGCAGCAACTGCATTCATGTCTGAAACTGCAGCTGCAGAAATCAGTACAGACATAATACTCCTCTATCATCAATACCTGTCAACCATGCCCCTGACAGCTTGCATCTGGGACTGCCACCCCTTTCACTCTGCCCTAGTTACTGCTTTGGTATACACTGCACAATGGCTCAGTGATGTATCATGATTATATCACATTTCCTTTTGTGACAAATCAGCCTTTGGGGACACTAAAAACAGTAGAAAGAGACATGTTCCTTTTTCTTATGCTGTCTCTGCCCATGTGCCTGGTGACCATCTCACTGACAGACCCTATTGCCCCCATCAACAGGGCAAAGGCAGTTTGCGCTGCAGCTATCATCCAAGCTTTATGCAGACTACTTACATTTTCTATCCTAATCTTTCCCCTGGTGACCAATGCAAGGGCTTGTCATGACTTTCCCTGTGTACTTGGATGTTTCCACCATGCCCACAAAGGTTGCCATGCAGGCTTAGGTTAGTAGGGTCATTTGCACATACTCAGCCCACAGTGGAGCATGTCATGTACCTCTGTCTCCAGTAGCTGCTGGAACTGTGGCGGGACGCAAGCAGCATGAACATACTGGTTAGCTGATGTTGTCCACTCATTCCCACTCTCTCCCCACTCAGCTTTTCTATCATCTGAGTAGCTCAATGAATTTAGGTCACTTGGTCATTGTTAGGGCTGCATCCTCCTATGCCATGGAGTCAGGCTCAAGAGGCATGCTTGTTAACTAGTCTCTGTAAAACACTTTGTGAGTGCAATAGCATTTATCTCCTATTTACTTTGATCAGAAATATGTTCAATATATAATAACCTTTTTATCCCATCAAGTCTTAGCCTAAAGCCCTTGGCCCATGCTCATTGGACTCCCTAATGCAACTCTTAGGGTCAATACTGCAAGTTCTGACACTCTTAAAAATCAAACTATTTTTCTTGTAAAAAGAATGATTGTGAAACCTGCCAAAGTATGTTTAAATCATTGTTGCCAAAAGATGCAGTGCCCTATGTCCCCCTGTCATGAGAGCTATAGCCACATCCACTTGCCACTTACATATACTAACCCTAAGACCACTCTGCCACAGAGAAGGGGGGATTCTTTGAGATACCCCATGTCAGAATTAGTATGTATTCCCATGTTCAAACTTTATTTTTCACTATATTGGAGATCACAGTTACTGTCCTTAGATTGTCCCCAGGCACCCAGCTCAGTTGTTTCCAGAGCATATTAAGCAGTTAAGTTTCACTTGCACTTACACATACAAATAAACACACAAAAAGACAGCCATCAAAGAGATTGTAATTTATAATCTCTGTGCTTTCGTGGGCACTGTGACATAAGTAGCTGCACCAAAGGTGTCCTTAAATCCAGAAACATTGCAGTAGAACTTAATCAAGGAGTAATATGTCTGTATATAGAAATATAATACAAATGTCAATATAATGAATAAAACATTGTTTTTGGCCCAAGGGGAGTGGAGCGCCCCTTGACTAATTATATATATATATATATATATATATATATATATATATATATATATATGTATATATATATATATATATATATATATATATATATATATATATATATATATATACACTAACTCATAGAGGACAATTTGTCGACCATCTCTGCAGCTGATCAAATTTTGTTGACTAAACAGATGTCTACCATATAGGGAACTGACTAAATTCAGTTCATTATATGTCTATAATAAAATTCAAGTAAGTTACGATTGTAACAATGCCAATCCAGTGCAAGGAAAACACTTCAATACTACAACAAATTAGGTAACTTTGGAGTCTAGTTGAAATGTTCTTATGTATACAGTATTCCAACTAAAATGATAGCCAGGAAAACTACATAATAACTAATTGACATCATAACAATACAGCACTGTGAAAAGTTTGCCAGCTGAGTACATAAGGAAATTAGAAAGTTGCTTTTTTTAAGGACAGCTATGTAATACTTCCCAGTAAAAAATAACAAACATGATCAGAAATTATGAAAAGAATCTCACTGCATAGTTATTTATTTCAAGAAAACAACTACTGTTTTAACAGTTACGTAATTTCCTTTTCAAATACTATTACAGAAAGTAAATAAAAAACTTTTTGTTTAGTTCAAATGATGTTGATTGCATGGCTAACTCAGTATGCAAAAACAACAAAAAAGCCATCAGTTCATCTAGCTTATATTTTTATTTTTGGATTCTGGAGCCGATTTAGAGCTTTTCTTCCTGGGCCTCTGTGAAAAATGGGCTCCTACCCAGTTGGAATTTCCTGGTAATCAAATGTCAATCAATAAATAAACAAATAAAATATTTAGGAACTTCAGTGGACCAGTTTCATTCCATAGCACAATCTTTTTCATTTCAATACATTTCTACCAGCACTATCTCCATTTTTAAATTCTTCACAAAAATCATTTGTTATCAGGCCATATAAAATATATGGAATTATAGAATTCCAGATAAAACCATATTTATAGTATATCAGTATTATATTGAATATGATGAGAAAACCTTTACAGCTAAACATTAAAATAAATAATTTAACACAGGTATGAATATCCCCCCTTTGTTAATCATACAGCAATGCTCTATCTCATCTAACATAAGACCGAATTGTGATATATATTTGTCCATACCTATGAACATAAGAACTGTATTAGAATATGTCAAAGTAAGTTCATACATGGTATTTGCATCCCATTTGTTTCTAATTCACTTAAATGGTCATTAATTCTTTGTTCCAACATGTGTTTAATCTGCCTTACATAAAATGTGCCACATCTGCACTATGTTAAAATACACCGTTTCCATCATACTGCAAGTTATCTGAAGTTTAATACTAATGTTAACTGTGCTAAATGTAGTGCTGGACATTACATATTAGCAGATCTTACAATGTCCACATGGGTTTGTTCCCACCAACTCACCCCTTGTGGGAATAAACACACCATCCTTTCTAGACACAGAAAAAAATTATTTGTGATTTTTATTGCTTAGCTTTCTTAAATAATGTGTTTATATAATAGTGTTTTAGTATCCTTCCATGTTGTCTTCTCTTTGCTGATCTACTGTGCAGGTGTATGGGACTTACATTCCCATGCTTGCACAGTACGTCACTGTAAGATAAGCGATGAAGAAAGGAGCATCCTATTGCATTTTTTTACTGTTAAAATAAAATAGAACATTTTATGAGAGACATCACAAAAATATGAGGAAATCAGGTATGTTTCTTTAGTTTTGCAGAAAAGTATATCCTTTCTTAAACAATGTTATTGCATAATAGCAATAATCCACTCCAGTGTGTGGGTGTACCAGGATTTATCCATGGTTGGCTTTGTTTAATCACTCATACTTCATCCTCATGATCAAATCACACCAACCATGGGTAAATCCTGATATACCCACACAAAGTCACAGATTATTGCTTAAGTACTGGTTAATTGCATATTTGATCTTAAAAGTAATGGATCCAAAAATTAGCAAACCTTAAAGAATTGTATCATTGCACCGCATTTTCCTACTTTTGTAATATTTCTGTACAATGTAACTGCCCTACCTCATTCAATGAATCTTGTACAAATCCATGTGGATAGTTCCCATATTCAAACCTATGTATTATATTGGGTCTATATTATATGAACAAATGTACATAATATCAAACGCTCTAAAAAGTGAAAATGCCAGACCTCAAACTCATTATTGTGGGGGGAGGCTGCACCCCCCACACCCCCCACTAAACATATATACCGACTCCGAGATCGCACTACAGCGAGGAAAGGGCAAATATTCCGACCTTCACTGTACTGCGATCCTACAAGAAGCACTTCAAAGCCCGGCATTTTCTCTCTTTAGAGCATTCGGAATTATGAACATCCGTTCATATAATATAGATCCATTATATTTTGAGATATCCCATTGAACTCCTCACTAGTGTCACATATTTTTTAACTCATAATAAGCTATGTCTCTGGTATGTTTTTTGTGATGTGTTTTAAATGTCAGCTGTCAAAGCACAAATGTATGTTTTAGAAAAAGGCTTTCTGTTGACAGTTGCATTTAATGAACCATTCAAAACCCTTTATAACTATCACATCTAGATAGTCAAAAGTAAAGAGTCAACCTTAAAAAGCAAAATAAATGCTGAGCTCATTTAAATTTATAAAATCATAGAACTCTTGCAATGTGACATTTTTGCTACCCTTCCAAATTATCTACATATTATCCGACTAGCACCTCCACATAACAATACAGGGCCAAAGCATGTTCCTAAATAGAATATGAGCTAACTTTCTTAAATACTACGCTATGTTTTGTTTTTGTGGAATGTATATGTGTGTGTGTGTGTGTGTATGTATATATATATATATATATATATATATATATATATATATATATATATATATATATACTGTTTATTTACTTATTGATCCAATCAAATAACATTTAAAGAGTGGAACTACCATATACATGAAGATATTTGCATGCTATATGACTAAAAGTTGCCTAATTTTCAATACACAAAGGGGAAGTTACTTGTGGCTTCTCAGAAAAAAAACAATAAATCCTGAAACCCAATAAAGTATCTAAAATCATTTTTTGCAATAGTACTTTGACCCTATAACCCTGATACTGGAAGCTATGCTCCCCCTCCCCTGTTGTATTTATATATACTACCTCTGAAATTGCTGTGCCTCAAAATAAAGAGAATTATCTAAAATTCTGCAATCACAGAACTGATATATAATAAAACCAACTCAAATGTATAGTTGACTTGTAGATTTGTTGAAGAACTTGGACTCCATTTGGCACATTAACACTACCATTATGGAAACATCCTTAGATCACTTTGTGCCTTCAGTTTGTCATTTCATTTTGTTTGCTGTATGCTCAAGTATCTGAAAGCACTATTACCCATCAGTACACTTTTTAACCCATGTCAGTGGGTTTGTAAGCTCACCACAATACACGATACATTTTTATATCTTACTACTATTCTACACCACTCCATTACTTGAATATCTTTAAAAATGCTTTTATTGCAGGATTTTATTCAACAACTGTTAGTTATGCTGTTAATTGTTACTTAGCTTCTGTTATAAACAAATTATTATTTCAACATTTTCAGCATTCAATAATTTTAAATTGCAGTTCATATATGCTTTAAATTTGATAATCATGAATGCTATTCCTTTAATAATAATAATCACTTCTAACTTTGCTTGCTCAGTATACCTATGTGAAACCATAGTTGACACAGTCCTTAATATAAACAGATTTTTGGGACATCCTTTTTGACTTTTTAATACTCTTCTTGTATTAAACAGATTTGGTTTTAGATTTTGTGTCACAGTCTGGAAAAATATGTTGTTTAAATACTGTTTCCACAGGAAATGATGTCATTTTTTTCTTTTTTTAAAAAATAATAATGATAATGAATGAATAAATCTCATTCTAAAAATTACATTTAGTCTTTGTAAAAAATACTAATACATAACATCCATATATATGTATTTTGTGTTTTATGTTGTTTCATCTGTAGATTAAAAAACATTTTAGATTGATCATTTCATTTAGCCCTGGTGTTTGATCAGCTCCAAACACCAGTTGCCACAAGGCTTCCCTACATTCTAAAATATTATTGAGATCCCCTGAAAATAATTCTTTCTTAACCCTATCTAAAATGAAAAATTCAAACTTTTTAAAATCCTTGCAAATACTAGCATGCCTGGCCAATGCATTATTTTTGTCTTTCTTTCTCATAGCTAAAGTGTGTTCGTATACTCTACGCCTAAAAATTCTCTTAGTTTTCCCAATATAGTAATTTTTACAGGTGACACAAGTGGCCAAGTAAACAACACCAGGGCTAAATGAAATGATCAATCTAAAATGTTTTTTAATCTACAGATGAAACAACATAAAACACAAAATACATATATATGGATGTTATGTATTAGTATTTTTTACAAAAGACTAAATGTAATTTTTAGAATGAGATTTATTCATTCATTATCATTATTATTTTTTAAAAAAAGAAAAAAATGACATCATTTCCTGTGGAAACAGTATTTAAACATCATGTTTTTTACATTGATTATTTCTGAAGAAGTTCACGTTGAATAAAAAGTGGATGAAAGCGCTAAAAATATTCTTGCAGAGTGAGAGTCTGTTTGTGGAGCTATTCTGGATTATTTGCCTGGTTTTTGAAGTTTACAATTCATTGGAACGTTTCTTTATTTCGTTTTTTTGTCAGTCCGGAAAAATATTACTATCACTCAGCTGTTTAATATCCTTTTAACCTTGATATTTACCAAATTGTTTCAGGAATGAGCATTTTGTGGGAAGTATGTCTCTTTTATTAGAAATGGGAATTATGTAAAATTTTATTTCAGAGATTATATATGTCTCTGTACTATAGGTTTACTTTGACCATGCTGTTATAACTGCAGGCTTTGTCCTGCCATGAAATCATGTATTGTAGCCTGTTTCTTTCTATTCATATACATTTTCATATGGCTTTTCTGTATAGGCAGTTTTTCTCTCAGACAACTCCATCAAATTTTGGGACTGTGTAAACTGTATTAAGGACTTCTATTATAAAATGTTACTGAATACATGAGTTGCAAACATCATCTGTGTGTTTTTGTATACTGCATTCATGTAGCTTCTCAACATTACCAAACTGAATTGTTTCATAGCATGTGTTTAATGGGTCCTATCGCCACAGCTTTAACTATACCACCAATGAACGTCATCACTATTCTACTCACTTGTAGCTATAAGAAAGTTACTTGCCTGTGACATCCTTAAATATTCACAGAATTAGCAAAAAATAAAACTACCAAGAAGCATTCCTCTTATCTGCCTAGATTTTTGCCTCATATTTTTGGTCTGTTCCTCAAACAATTTATGGTTTTCTGGCAAATCAGCAAGAATTGAATTCACCAAATAATGACAGACATTTGAGTTTCAGGCTTCTTATCATTCAGAAAATGTTCAGTAATGCAAACTCTTTTATTCTAGCACCTTTCTAAGTTTATGAGAGCAATATTTAAAATCTGTCCTTATTTTTGGGCCTTTGCACCCCCCATTATTTTTAGCTTTGTTAGATTTCTTGTGCTAAGGGATTGAGAGGTATGCAGAAAGGTCAGTACACTTTTAATACATTGTGGAATTCTAAATGTAGATATTATCTTGTCAAAAACTGGAGGAATTGTTTTTGTAGCTGTTGAAGATGGAAATTTGGAAATCTATAATCTAAGATAGGTAAATATTTTTTTTCTGGAGCATAGAAATCAAACTAACATCTGACCATACTGTTTTACTAGATCAGACATCTTCCCAGGAAGACATACTGTTTGTGTATTTATTTGGCATAATACACAACCCACATGACAAGCACTGCTGAAACCACTTTCAAAAAACACAATCAGCATGCATCAAAAAAAAAAATACAATAAAATTCATTAACATCTTTGGTATGACCAGGTGAATATCAGACCAGAAACTTCATCAGATTAATTAAAATCATTCTGGAGGTCATTTAAATTACATGTCAGATAAATCCCAGTTAGATAAAAATAAAAGCTATGAAAACTATGAATGCACATAGTTATAGGTTTATAGGTTAGTACTAAGCTAACTGCCCTTGCGAGCCATTTTAAGCCAAGCCAATTATCCCTTGTGAGACTCAAACCCTGCACCTTGTGTTTGTAAGGCAAACACCTTAACCATAATGTTGCAAACCCTTACTTTTTAAATTACATTTAAAACTGAATAATAAATTATGTCAATACCATGTATTACAGTCCAATAAACTTTCAATAGCAAAATCCTAAAAGGCAAGGGTAATCTGATCAGATACAGTTAAAAAATGAAGTTGCTATACTTTATAGCATCCATTGCCAGAGATTTGATTAGTGTTTGTTTCTTTCTAATGGTATTACAATGGTATATATACTTATTTATTTATATTCGTATATCTATATTTATATATACACAGAATATATACTTACACACACACTCACACACACACAGACAGACAGATAGATAGATAGATAGATAGATAGATAGATAGATAGATAGATAGACAGATAGATAGATAGATAGATAGATAGATAGATAGATAGATAGATAGATAGATAGATAGATAGATAGATAGAGATATACACACCCATATACACATATTTAATAGATAAATAGATATTTCTGGTTTATTTGAGCTTTTTTACTGGGATAGTGCACTGATTAATTCTGATCAATTTCACTATTAGCCTGGGGTCAATAAAATCATTACTCATACAGAGTATACAAGAAATAAATAAGAATGAGGTAAATGTGGATAAATACAGTGATTGTGCTATGCTAAGAATACAAAAGTACACAAACAATTAAAGTAAGGGTGGATAAAATATACATGCAACAATATAGAATATGTACATAAGCCTGCTTTACTGGAGGACTGAAGTGATGAAATGGATGGTGCAGTGGTGCAGCGGTAGCATTGTTGCCTCACAGCAAGAGGTGCTCTGTTTCGATTCTCAGCCTTCTGTGCGGAGTCTGCATGTCCTCCCTGCATTCGTGTGGGTTTCCTCCGGGTGCTCCAGTTTCCTCCCATGTTTCAAAAACATGCATCTGGAGCATTTCTCCCTGGGCCTCGGCTAAAAATTGGCTTTGTTCCAAGTCAGACTTTCCCAGTAAACAAATGTTAAATATAAAATAAATGAGTACATGTGATAGAGCAGAGGCAACGTAACAGTTGAGCCAGTTTATGTGGTCTGTTGGGTTGCAAGTACATTTTGCTTGATTAAGTAAATCAAATATTAACACTCCAAAAATCCTGGGGGAGAATGTGATATCTGTAATTTGAGGAGGGGGACTCCCACAGTTTGGGACAAAGAAGTAAGAATGCATAGTCTGAGGTCTGCAATTTTGTAAGTGGAATTTGAGTGACTGGGTTAGTATAATTCAGGTTTCTGAGGTTATATGTGGGAGCTTGCCTTCATTTTGTTGTCAAAGGAGGAAGAGAATGCTCATGTAGAAGCTTGAGCAGCTGTGAGCCTAGGACCAGGTCAGATCTTTTTTAGCTGGAAGCCAGTTTGCCTTTTCTAGTGTTTACAGTGGTGGTCATTTCTGGGGAATGAGTGATAAACCTACAAATTATGTTTTCAAGTACTGGAACAGCAGTAATATTTTTAGCAGATGTTGCTGAAACAAGATGGAGACAGGATTCGAGTGGAGTGTGTAGGATTCCTTTCCTATTGCTGATCTGGTGGGGTGTAAGAGAAAATGGGATATTTTTGTGTCCATAATACCAGAAGATTTTTTTTTTTTAATGAGTGGTTGCTAAATGAAGATTGAAATTAAATGAGGGGGTCTAACCAGACACTAAGGTACTTGAAGAATGACACTTGCTTCAAGGGAGAGTTGTTGTGATAGTAAATTGTAAGAGTTTTAAGGGATTTGGAAAGCTCCTGTAAAGAATATGCATATGGCTTACTTACCAGTAGTCAATTTTAGCTAAAATTCACCTCTATATTTTTGACCACACTTGGACAAAACTAAAGATGGTTGACAGTTGTGCATCCCAGTGTTGGGAAATATGCCTTTTCCCCTTGGGATTGTGCAATCTGGGAGTTGAATAAATAAGTGACAGGGGGTGAGGGAGTTTGGGTGGGTTGTCCCCTTCATAAACTATGGTTTAGTAACTTGCATGTTCTAAGGATTAGCATCAAAGCATGCCAAAAGCATGTCAACATAGTGTGTTGATGTTACTGATGTCGACATAGTAGTGGTTTGACGACTACTGTACCTATAAATATATATATATATATATATATATATATATATACACACACACACACACACACACACACACACACACACACACACACACACACACACACACACACTGGTGTACCATCTTTAATTTAAAACAACTGTAATAATATTGACCATAGAAGGTCAAAAACAAAGTAACTGACAGTACTTTATACTACATACAAGCTGTGATATAATTGTTAGTTTAGATACTTATATAAGTTTAATAACGATCAAATGTATAACTTGCTTGACTGAACAGAGTCTGTAAACTGTTTGCAACATGTATTGATATTATGATTTTTCCTGTATTATTTTTTCTGTATGTTGTGTTTGGAGCTTTTCTCCCTGGGCCTCCGCTGAAAATGGACATGTATCCAGTCAGACTATCCCGGTCAACAAATGTAAAATAAAAAAATAAATAAATAGTACAGTAAAAGAGTAAACAATAAACAGTAAACTTTATTGTCATTCAGAGTGTACACAAGAATAGCACAGCTGAACGAAATTATGTTTCTCGAAGTTCACATAAACATAATAAGCTCATATACAGCATACATATATCACCCATATAACATAAACACAAAAACAAGAAAGAAACAAGAACAACAGCAGAGTCCAACACCGACAACAGAAAGCACAAGTACCCTCTTCCATGCACAATTATCTGTTCCCTCTACACTGCTTCCAACTCCATTCAAACACTGCCAAAATCCAAAACTCACAGTTGGATTCCCTCCAATCAACAGAACCTCAGATACCAGACCAGTCAGACCGATACATAAAAAGTCAGGTGTCCACTACCTGTATCTGGCAATTTCACCACCACCTGAAGGCCCGAACGTCCATACCAGTTCAACATTCTCTCCACAGTCCTCACCATCCAGCATAACTGATGCCACCTGAAGGTCTGAATGGCCATACCAGTTCAACGTTCTTTCTGTAGCCACATGATCCATGCTCTTCACCAGCATCATCTCCCTCATCACATAAGACATTAAAAACTCATTCCGGTCCCTTCAAACAACAAAAATTCCATTTCCAGTCTGAGAAATCAGTATACAAAAATCGGACCTCCACCAAACGCATGCAGCACAGCTCGCCACCCGAAGGCCTGAATAGTCACAACCAGCACAATATCTCCCAGAAAAATGTAACAAATCCAACGATCGAACAAGAACCACAGCTGCAGATGGTCTCACATCCTACTAAGTCAAAAGGACTCTACAGAAAGACGACAGCTTGACAACTGACACAAATTTAACACAAAACACACACAACACATAGGGAGCCAGACAGGCTGCTGAAACACAAGGCACTGCCATCTTTAGTACCACAGATTCACTGAGAAATAGCCTCAATGGATGCAAAATCTAACTTCTAAAAACATATATGCATGTGTCTGTATGTATGTATATGTATATGGGTCGATATTATATTATCGCACGCTTACAAAAGAGAACGATAATTAATCGACCCCATGTAAGCAAAAGCTTACAACTTCAAAACCTCAGAACAGCAATTTTTTTCCAAAGGAAAAAAAAATCACTTTTCCAAAATAAAAAAAAATAAAAAAACTTTAAAACATTACATAGTGTGGGGGGCTTTGCCCCCACACCCCCCTACTTAAATATACCAACTCCGAAATCGCACTACAGTGCCAAAAACGGCAAAGTGACAAAAGCAGCCAAGTGAATTCTTTGCCAGGGAAAAATTCTCTGAAAAGCTGCTTCGCTATTTTGCCTTTTTGCTCTTTTCAGTTCGATCAAGATGCATTTGACAAACTGCATCTGTGATCTCGTAATAGGAAACATATATATATATATATATATATATATATATATATATATATATACACACACACACACACACACACACACACACACACACACACATAGTTTTCTAATGGTCCTGCCTACATAAATATGCAGTACATCCAGAACATTTAGACAATGTGGGTAGTATTAAAAGTGAATCTGTCTCCAGGATCAAAAAGTTTTTGAAATAACTTCAATGACACACCAAGAACTATTACAAAAATTAACACTGAAGGCAATGACTCAAGTCCCTATCTTCATTAACCCTGATACCAAGTGTCTTGTGAAAATTACAATGTAAAGAATAGTTTATTTTGAAAGTGAATTGGAAAAGAGCTGCCACAAAGTGTTGTATATTTTTTATTCAAGCTCAGTATATATCAGATCCTTTTTACCAGCTTGCTGGTTAGCCTTCTCCTTTAAATGTAAAACCTGTGTTCTTTCCACCTATAACCCTACCTTCTCCAATGGAAGTGACTCCTTTCTTGCCTCTAACTGATTATGTCCTTCTGACTGCCAGCATTGGGCATTCAGAAATAATTAACTCTTCTAGGAGACTTGGACATATTGCACAAGTTCCAGGACTCCAGATGCCAGTCTCCTTGATGCTAGCTTTTCAGGTACTGGTCTCTCTACTAGCAGTACTTCAGGTGTCAGCTCTGTTAATGCTAGTTCAGGCAGTGGTTCATCTGATGTCACACTTTCCAATGTCTACCTAAATGCTTGTTCGTCAGGTGTTCATGTACCCAACAATGGCTGTCCTGATGTTGGTATTATAGGTATATATTTTTACCAGCACCTCTTATTATTTAAGTCTTCCATAATAGGGACAGCCTTCCATTTTACTACTGAACGTCTTTGGATAAAGTGGAGGAATCCCCCAAAACCCTGTGCATGGAACTTTACACCCTTCTCTTCTGTATAAATACAATCATCTCCAAAGCTGCAACACTTCAACTGGAAAGTTATGGAAGTGCACCAACAAAGAAACACAACATTTGCAAAGTTAACTCTCTCAGGAGCCATAAATATTATTATGATATCTATGTGTGCTTAAGCAGCATAGGAGTCAAATTTCTAATCTAATGGATTTATATACTATGTCAAGAAATGTGTGCCATTCAAGGAAAATGTATAATTATGCGTAGTATGTACTAAACAGATTTACTGTTTCCTCCTGTCTTCAAACAAATATAATGGCATTATTTTACTATACCTACTGCTTTGAAATAGAAAGCATAGCTTTCATGTTACACATTAATGTAATACATATCTGCATATTGAATTTTCCATTAATTCCTTTGTTAAGTGAGATAGCATTGCCCTTAATGCCCTGCCCTTTCACCGCTAGTTATACTCCCTCCACCAAAATGGAATTAACTGACGTTAGTGTTTGCTGATGTAGTTAAGGCTGCGGTTAGCATTGTCGCCTCACAGCAAGAGGTTCTCCGGTTCGATTCTCAGCTGGAGTGCCTTCTGTGTGGAGTCTGCATGTCCTCCCCTCAGTCGAGTGACGTTTAAAGACATGCAGGTAGGTGCGTGCATGAATGGGTGTGCCTTCTTTGAAGGTTGGGCATCGGGCTGGCATTTCGGCACCGTAAAAATCCACTGCCAATCATTAGTGGACCGGAGTTCCACTGTGGCGACTCCTAACTGGGAAAAGCCGAAAGACATTAGTACTGTTTGCTGATGTAGTTGATTATTGATGCATCCCAAGCATGAGCACTTCATGTTAAGATGTGCAGTTGAAATGACAGTCCAATTCTCAAAACTACATAGGTCAAGGCGTATACTGTGAAACTTTGTCAGTGTAATATAACGGTAGGTTGGTATCTCATAAAGAACTGGGAAATCACTCTTATTCTTTGTGCTGAGGAATAATGACAGCATAGGAAAAGATCTACAAGAACAATCACTTCCTGTGGTGGTTCATATCCCAAGAAAACCAATTGTTTACAAAAGAGACTGAGATTTGGATTACTCATTCCCCATTAGTAATCACTGAGCCTATCCATGACCACAAAGATTTATAACAAATGAAGGTGTTAACCATGGCCATAGGGAGCAAAGAGATAAAGCCCTATCTGAGCCCCAGACAATCCATGTTTGCTTATGTCATGGGGTTGAAGGGACAGAGTGGTACAGATGGGAGTGAATGGCCAACACCAACTTACCTATCCTGGTGGAAGCTCATTGCAATAACAGCATGGAGAACTTGTTGTACGGCAAGGAGTGTGCTTTTTGGTCAGGAGGTTGCACATGTCTAGAAGTGTGTATGTACCTGCCAAAGGCAGCCATAGTGGAGCTTGCAAGGCCACTGTGGGATGGTGGGTTAGAACATGCTCTTTGACAGCAGTATGATACTGCACTGGTGTCCAGGATCTCCTGACTGGACCCAGAAGTGAGTCACATAGAGCCCAAGGGAGGACAAGACAGGTCCCACAGACCTGGAGAATGAGAAAAGGAGCTGGTAGCATAGCTGGCATTCAGCTGTAGGGAGCTAAAAAGAGACAGAAAGAAGGAAAGAAAAGATGAAATAAATGTGCCCAGATAATGACCCATCTGCCTCCCTGATAACACTAATTTCTGTCAAGACTTTTATTAGTTTCATGACTCCTGTGTTTGGGCCGTATAAGAACACAGTCTCTGTTACATAGGTAGGGGTCAGAATGAAGAGATATTGAAATCAACAAAAAAGATGAGTATTGCTGGAACTGAATTAATCCTAAAGTTCTCATGAGTACCTTCATGTGGTGGACCCTGTTTTCAACAAATCTCACCAAGACAACAATGATATATAGACTGTATCGTGTATTGCATATATCATGGAAAGAGATAGGTTGAAAAATGAAAAGACAGCCGGGTGTACAAGTCCCAAGATAAAAAGTGATAAATCTTGGTGTTCACAGTGGTGCTAGGACTGGAAAAATGGCAGTGTAAAATCCTCAAGACAAGGAAACACTCCTACAATGGGGTTAGGCCAGGCTCAGGTGGAGGATGGTCTCCCTGTTGTAGAAGGAAGTAGCAGTCCACAAAAGTACAAAAACGCAAAAACTGACAGGCCAAACAAGAGCCATAAAGATGACACAGTGGACTGTTGAGGATAAGGAAGAAATTCTGTATTGTTACTATTGTGCAAGAAGCCAAGAATTTCCAGAGACAATGTATTCAGAAAGATTAAAAGCAAAATTAGAGGAAAGAAAAATATTTGCACAAGAAAAACTGTCAAAATCTTTAAATGCAAATGTAAGTTCATTAATTCAACAGATCTGTGAAACAAGTTACATAGACAAAGAAACTTTGTGCTACTTGGAAAAAGAAGCAACAGAGAAAGTATAAAAATATAAAAAACAAAACCAACACAGGTATCTAAGCTTGATGGAAGAACGAGTCCCCAAATTAAGGAGAAAGAAGCTGAGTGGGAGACATCTGAAGAACAAATACACACATGGGCAAGAAAAATATATCTGATATGGTGTAATATTTAAACAAAGGAGAAAACAAAACTAAGCAATACAAAAAAGCAGCACCATAGATATTTGAAGAGAAATACAGGCAAAGACACCCAGATGTGAAAAATTTCACAATACAAAAAAATAAGAAAACAAAGGTGAAAGGAGAAAAGATGATTACTAATGGAGAAGTTAAAGATGTAGAAAACAAAATTATGGATTACCTGCAAAGTGAAGGATTTAGTGTAGAAAATCCAACACAGTTAGTGTCACAGGATGATGGAACAATGAGTCCCCAAACTAAACAGAAACAGTTGGAATGGAAGGCATCTGATGACCTGCCACATGATGACGCTCTGGGGCCTTCATTACGAAACTGGTTTCAAAGGTTCAGTTGGAGTTGCACAGCAAGGGAGGGAGCAGGAAACAGTGACAACTCTGATGCAGGCAATGTTGTGGAGTGATGGGCCAATGAGTTCCCATATGAAGGAGGAGCAGATGAGGCAGGATGCAGCTGAAGAGGTTATGTCACAGGAAAGTGTTCTGAAACTTTCTGTAGAATGCCTGATGGAAACAGAGAACAAAGAATATACTACCTGTTTAGAAGAAAATTATCTAAGGGAAGAGTTGCTTGATTTAATAGTAATGGATCATATATTAAGATCAATCAAAGAAATAGTAGATCCAAAATGTTAGACACCTCATAAAACAGATCAACATGGTAACTGAACAAATAAAACAAATGTAGCTGCAGTCAAAGGACAGATACCAAATCTCATAAAACTAAACACTTTATTATAAATACAACATAAAATAAATTAAGTAAATTGAGCGCTTTCATCCCAACCACTTGGGACTTCATCAGAATAACTAACTACAAAAATGTCAGCATATTTATAGGAGACTAACTGTGTCTTAATTGGTTCTCGTAAAGAAACCTACACAAAAACCAAAACAAACACAGACACCAAATGTTACATAGTAACCATGGTTGATTAAATAGAAAAGAATCAACACAATCAAATGCTAAAACTTAAGCAATATCTGCACCACCACACCAGAGGTCAATTCCTCACTGGTCAGATCCGATCACAAGCTAAACACACTAGACATCCACATCCCGCCCTCAACCCCCTATTAGGGAAACCACTGTAAAAAAATGTCTCCAAAACCAACTTCATGCTTCTTAAGACAGAAGTGGAACACTTCACAACATACATGCAGACAGACAATTGGTTCTATTAATAAGAACCGGTTGTAGAGGAAATATTCTCAATTAGCCCTGGAAAGGATTAAGTATGAAGTCGTACCTGCTACCTCATTTCTTTCTCTTCCAACTTAGACTTGAGATCACCTCCCCTAGGGTTTACTTTGATGAGTTCTAAAATTGCAAAACCAACATTCCTAAATGAGGGACATTTTAGAGAATGCTTAAACAAAGCATTGTTGTGATTACTATTAGTTATTTGATACTGATGTTCATATATTCCATTACAGAGATGTCGTGATGAGCGAGTCTTAGCCTTTGCATGGGCCTTGCCGCCAGTCTTTCCACCGCGTCCAGACATCACACTTAATAACACCTCCACTACATCCAGACATCGTGCTTAATAACACCTCCAATTGAGGTGTTATTAAGCGCGATGTCCGGACATGGTAGAAAGGCTGGCAGCAAAGCCTGTGCAAAGGCTAAGACTCACTCATCACGAGCTGGACTGCAGTTCCCAGTTGGTTGTGTCCATAGACTGCTGAGAAAGGGTAACTACATTGAATGGTTTGGGACTTGAGCACCTGTCTATTTGGCAGCAGTCCTTGAATACCTAACAGCAGAAATTCTAGAGTTTTCTGGTAATGTAGCTCGAGATAATAAGAAAAATCAGATTATTCCTAGGCATCTGCAATTGGCTGTCCGAAATGATGAAGAGCTGAATAAATTGTTGGGAGGTGTCACTATTGCACAAGGTGGCGTGCTTCCCATTATCCAGTCTGTGTTGCTTCCTAAGAAAATGGAAAAATCCGCAAAATCAAAATAAGGAAGACATTTTATGTTTTAATCATGTATTTTAATAAAACTCTCCTGGAATTTGGTCCAACTTGGCTTGGTGCTTTTTAGTTCATAAAAAGCTGTGCTTCTATTGAAGATTACACTCACTGAACTAGTTTCAGTTGTGGACTTCTTCATGTTAATGCACATCCTGTCATTCTGTCAAATATCACAAGTGAATGACAGCAACATTTAAATCAGCCCTGATTTAAAGCATTTGCCTCTCATTATGTTCAACTTTTCTCTTCATTCTTGAGCAAGAGGTTGAAGAGCTATGGCAATAGTCAGTAGTGCAAATAACAAAAATGCAAAGACAGAAACTGTATCTGAAAAATAACTGAAACATGACCTGCCTGCAAATGGTCATCTGTTCTGTGATCAATGCACTACCACCCTGGTAAACAAAACTGGTGATAATGGAGAACACTGGACTGAGTGTAACTCGCTTTTATATTCATAGACGTGAGTTATACTTAGTCCAGTGTTCTCCATTATCACCAATCTCTTTACTTTTTTTTTTTTTTTTTTTTTTGCAGGGGGCAAGTTTGAGAAGTATGCTGACTTTACTCTTGTGTGAGATCAAAGTAAAAAAACTCTTTTGGCTTTTCCCAGTTAGGGGTTGCCACAACGTATCACCAGTCTGCTATTGACTGGCAGTGGATTTTTACAAAGTCAAGTTGGCAGCCCGGCACCCAACCTTTACTGAAGGCACATTCACACACACACACACACACACACACACACACACACACACACACACACACACACACACACACACACACACACACACACACACACACACACACACACACACACACACACACACCTACCTGCATGTCTTTAAAGTTCACTCGACCACAGGGAGGACATGCAGACTCCACACACAAGGCAATCCAGCTGAGAATCAAATCGAAGAACCGCTTTCTGTGAGGCAACAACGCTAACCGCGGCCTACTGTGTGAGATCACAGTATAGTGAGGAAAAGTGAATTTGCCCTTTCCATATTGTATTGCAACATCTGAGTTAGTATTTATATTTAGCAGGGGGTGTGGGAGTACGGTGAAGCCTGCTCCCCTGCAAAAAAAAAAATAAAAAAGTTTTCTGTTTTTGTGTTTGTTTTTCTTTTGATAATGTGTATTTCAAGCAGTTGTACTTTGTTTTACTTTTGATAATGTGTATTTCAAGCAGTTGTACTTGATACATTGGCATTCAATATATTCCTTGTTCAATAAAGCAACATACACCCCTCAGCACATACCAACTGTACTACAAAAGGGTGTTAGATTGCAACCTAAGAAATCTGAAGCTGGGAGGGTTGATCCCTGACAGAAAGTTATTGACCTTAGAACAATAAGACAGACAGGCCATGAAGCAAAATTAAATGAGGAAAAGGTTGGTGTATGTCCTGTAGCAGAACAACCTGCTGGAACAGTGTCAGCTAAAGGAAGGAGGTTTCAGGCTGTAATGTTTTATCATAATAGTATTACAAAGCAGAGCGTACAGTTCACTAGAGGAGCTGAAGAGAATGAATTCCACTCTGATAGGGTGCATTCCAAATAAATAAAGTTATAAAGTCTGAAAAATGCAAAACCTGAGCAGAATTCTGAACTTTCTGGCAAGCTAAAACAGCTCCAAAAATGGAGAAGTCTAAGCAGCAGGTGAGTGTTGAAAAGGAGAAATGTTACAATAAGAAGTACTTCAACAATGTACTGAAAAGGAAGAAACGTAAGCTAGTTAAGAGTTCTAAATCCATTTAATGTCAGTGTAAAGACAGAAAACTCAAAAAAAGGAAGACTCTAGGAAAAACAAGTCATCACTCTGAACTGATATTTCTAAATTAAAAAAAAAAGAAAAACTGAAGACAAACTAATTTGGTTCTAAGATGCCATTTACAGAGGGAGACAACTAGAAAGGGAAAGAAAGTAAGAGAGTGGTGACCACTCAGACTTAGACCAAAAGACAGAAACCTAAGAAGGGAATAAAAAGAGGGTTGTGTATACTGACAGACAAAGTAACCTTGGCTACAACCCTAGTGGTATTCCTGCTGAGTCAAAGTACAGGAACCTTGAAGAAAAGAAAAATTATTCTGGCCATCTGGTTTATAAATAAAAAAGTGCAAGAAAAAAATAAGGTGAAGATAGGATCCTACATTTAAGAATATTAGACTGAGTCAACATTCTTAAGAAAAGAATTGGCCACAGAGACTTCAATACTTGCATTGGTAGGAAAGATGCAGTTTTTGATTTCCATCACAAGAGGCTAACCATGAGGAAACTGCCCATGGCCAACCATCAAGTAAGCCAGATAAACTTTTAAAAGACAGAGAAGAGAGATGACACTTAAAGCTGAACAAGGGAAATAATCTCAACAAAAGTTCACAAGATAAATCCTCATAAAGAAATAAAAGTTTATACCATACTCTGGTTTTGGTACTTTCTTGTGAAGATTCATCTTGTGTACTTTTGCTGAGGTTACTTTTATGGTTTGGAGCACTGGCACTCAAACTGAACAAGGGAAACATAACCAGACTTGCAGGAGAAGAAACTGAACAAAATACTCTCACTTCTTTCCTATTCAATTTACAAAATGATTTATTGCAAAGAGTAAGTAAAGATTATGGACCTAATATGTCAATTATTGGGACCAAACCTTTTAGAACCCTAATAATGAAGTTAGCTTTGCTGACCACGAATAAGGAAAGAAATTGAAAATATCTATGCTAGACATCCTGAATGCAGAAGAAAGATCCTCACTCAGGCTTCAAAAACACATTGGTTTCCCTGACTATTATAGAAGTCCCATTAAAAAGAACAGCAATGGATATTGTTGTCCCTGAAAAAAAATCAGTTATTGATTTTCTGTACATTTTGGCTATTTTCGACCACGTCAACAAACATCCTTAGGTTAGACTCCATGTAAGGCTAATGCTAAATCTATTGCTAAGGAGTTAGTATTATTTTCTATTGTATGGATAACTATGAATAACACCAGTCAAGAATAAGACATCAAGTATGCCAGTGATTTGAAGTCAAGCAGTTTACAGCCTCAGTGGCATCAACTAAGAGATGGAATGGTGAGAGGTTTTAATCTAATATTGAAATCCACATCGAGAAAAGTAAATAAGGAAATGGTAAAAGCTGGGAACATCTTGAATGTCAGGACATGCTTCATGGAGTCCCAAAATACAGAGATTGAATGGCAAAAAAATACCTGCTAATGAGCTTTTGCTCCATACGTACCTCTGAATCATGTGTTATTGCCATGGTTCTGTCACAGCTCACTGACAAAGCACTAGTATCACCATAGTGATAATGTATCTGAATACCCCAAGTTGCCAAACTAATCCTATTCCTTCCTAAAAACATAGATCAAAACAGCAATTACTTTAATATTATCTTCTCAAACATCAGCAAAAAATTAAAATGTTCCCAACACAAAATTACTAGGCATTATCATTACTGGTTAATTGGGTAATTTGTTTAAATCAGTTTGCTCGTTTTCTATTGTTATATTTAAAAAATTGCACTTTAGTCATCTGTTTTTACTGTATTTGTGTTTCTTCTTACTTTTTTACTTTATTTTGCTTTTGATGCTTGTTTTTAAAAATACTTAATTGCATTTATTCTGCTGCATTTATTACTGCTTGTTAGTAGCCTGATTAAATCTTAACTGTTATTCTAAGCCTTTGGTTGAAGCACTTGAACTTCAGACGAGTTGTTTTACATTAAGAAGGTCTGTGGTCTGCACTGTTGTGGCAGGACAGGTAGCTTACATCTTTCTAAATTGGGAGTTGCAGATTGAAGGCTGAGTGCCTGTTATTCTAAAAGTGTATTAGTTCTGGTTTAAGCACGTGCACTTTGGGCCAGTTATTTTACATTAAGAACGTGTGGTCTGCACTCTTGTGGGAGAAGAGGGTAGATTCTGCCCTTCTGAGCTGGGAGTTTCTGGTTAAAGGCTTAATTGTGCCTGCTTATTTGAATGGTTTCATTCTAAAATTGGTATGCCTTGTTTGCTGTAGCATAGACTAAATTCAGACCTCATGAATCTAGATTTGGTTGTATAACTTGAGCACTAATCCAGACCATCTTTTTTTGGAGAAGGTTCCCATTCACCCTAGTGGCAGGAGTGTGCAGTTAGAACTTGTCTGATTGAAGACTGCTGGAACGGGACTCAGTATTTAGCTTTTTATTGGTTAATTGGTTTAAATCAGTTTGCTCATTTGCTACTGTTATATTAAAAAAAAATACACTTTATGCATAGCCGCTTAGCTAGGGTTAAACTATTCCCGGTGCCATAAAGTCTGCTCTTCAAATTTTCCCTTAGAACTAGACAGCTTTTTAGTTTTAGCACTCAAATCTGTTTCTTTGAGCTCAGCACTTGTTCAGAACTAGTTGTAAGCACTAAATAAGCTACAAATTACTACAGCACTCAACTTTCCTCACTTGTCTAGAGGAAAAAAAGTTTTTAGTACTTAATAAATAAGCACCTATCCAGGCATGTCTAAGGGTCAGCTCCGGTGTTTTCTCCTGTTTACCTGATGAATCGGGGCATCTTGGGGCAATGCAGCAATTGCCTCATGTACAAAGACAACCCTCTCCTCCTACCACCCAACACTACAACCTGTGAGAGATGCACTTATATTGCCAAACTGGAAGCAAAGCTCTCTTCACCCAAGACTGGACTAGACAGTCAAGAGGAGAAGGTAAACACTTGCACCACACCACACTCATCACATAGTCCGTCAAAACCTACACCACAAAAACAGACACATAGAAACACAAAACACAAACCTACATTCACGGAGGTTATCAATAAAAATCTGCTCAAGCAACAGAGACCTCCAAAACAGAAACACAAGCAACCTCCACCCCTCAACACAGCCCAAATGACACATAGCCCACAAACTCAGTGTGCCACTCAACCACAGCCCATAAGGCATAACAACGTACCCAACACTCTAGTCATAGGTGACTCTATAGTCAGGCACACTGATGTTCCACTCACCAGGCTAAAAAAGGAGAAAGTTACTGTCAGCTACCTGTCGGGTGCCAGGATCCGCCACATAATGTATGCACTCAGGTCACTCCACAACAAGTACAAATATGACTCTGTCATTGTCCATCTTGGTGTGAATGACGTGAGATGTACCTCACTGGACTACATGAAAAGAGATGTGGAGGAGCTCTCCGATCTTGTAGCCCAGACAGGTATGACCCTAGCCCTGAGTAGCATCCTGCCATCACCCAGAATGATACTACAGTACAAGGACAAAATGATTAACTTCAACAATTGGCTAAGCTTCTGGTGTGATTCTAAGTGGATCCAGTATCTGTCTACCTGGGATGACATGATCGATCGACCACGATGCTTTGCCAGAGATGGCCTGCACCTGTCGCCCTTGGGATTCCAGATACTGGCTAAGGCTCTTGCCACCCCTATAGTGCCATTTTTAGGCAAGGTTCAAATGACAAATTCACCACCATAACAGATACAAGCAAGCAAAATCTGAGGGTAATGCTACTCAATGCTAGAAGTCTAATCCTCAATATAGATTCACTTGAGGCACTCCTTAAAATGGAGAACATCGACATCTGTGCAGTGACAGAGACCTGGTTCAAGGCTTCAGAGAGCACTCCTGCATTACCAAGCTATAATTCATACCACACCTTTTGGCCACCTAACCTGGACTGAAACCCTAAAGGCGGAGGCATGTCCATATTCATTAAGGATATCCACACCTCCATGCTAGCTGCTCAGCACAATGCATCCGAGATTATCCAAGTGCAGCTAACTCTGGGCAAGACAGCAATCCAAATTGCAACTTGCTACAGATCCCCCACCATGCCCCAGCATTCCCACTCCTCATTTCTTGATACACTGGAAAATATTAGGGTACAACCCAACACCAATAAGCTAAAAATTCCAGCAAACCTTGGATCCTGGTTGCAAAAAAACCTTTATTGATAAAACTTGACCAAAACAAGAATGTAAAATCCACAATACACTCCACAGGAAACTAAGCGCTTTCACCCTCGTACTTAGGGCATCATCAGAGTACAAACTTCATTTCAAATCATCCCTTAAATACTAAATACTGAAACATTAAATGGATAATAGGAATTCATTAAACAATTAATTAAATCATTAAATAAAACAGTTCGTCTTTTTAAAAGAACAAAGAAAATCATAAAAAACTGTTTTCAAGAACTGTTTGAAGGAACAAAAGATAGGTAACAATGCCATTTACATCAACACAGGTAAATGTTAAAATGGTAAGAATCTAAATGTAAATATAATTGTGAATGCAAATATAAATATGAATATAAAAATGAGAATAAATATATAAATGTTAAATATAATATAAACATTTTCTGAACTTTTACTACTGTTTGACAGAACTGGTCTCGAGCTTTTGAGACTTATTATTCGCAACAATTCTGATAAATTGAATATTTTAAATGATAAATTGTGTTTTTTAGACAGAAATATCAAAGCAGACTTGTTGTTTGAACATAACAATTTTAGACTGGACAATATTTACAGGGACATGGATAGGTTCATCAACAAAGGGCTTGATATTAAGAATCACAAAATTGAGAGGGACAGT
Source organism: Protopterus annectens (assembly GCF_019279795.1). Classification (NCBI taxonomy): domain Eukaryota; kingdom Metazoa; phylum Chordata; order Ceratodontiformes; family Protopteridae; genus Protopterus; species Protopterus annectens. The sequence goes on along the minus strand of NC_056749.1, from coordinate 215,439,361 downwards.
TATGATTACAAAAACAATAAAGTATATACTCATTTTAAGGAATACAAAAATATGAAATATAACAGTCAAACTCAAGGAACTAACAATCAGAATAGATACAACCCCACTACTGCTAATGTACACATACACAGAAGCAATATCAACAATAATGATGAAGTACAACCTGTTTTTTTAGACCAGCCAATATTGAGGAGGTCAGAAAGGTTAAGAGAAAGGCAGGGCAGTCACAACCAACAGCCATACAACAATTACAACAGGGCGGTTTACAGAACCAACTCATGGCACAGATAGACAGTTTCAATACAACAGATTTAAATCATGATGTTTTCAATGATTCTGTTTTATACACTAAAACACCAAATGTGGTTGTTGATGTACATGAAAAATCTGACATAATTTTGGATTCTTGTAATTGTACCACGAACACTTCTGTTGGGGTTTGTACTAGGAAATTGTTTGATTGTTCCATTACCACACATTTAGGTTTTAGTTTATACAATTTTACAGAACAAAATTTTGGTAAGAATTTTTTAGATTTATTTAGCAAAGGATTCACATTTGTACCTACATTTAATTTAGACATTGGAAAGGTGTTGATCAATTTTAAAATGTACACTAGGCTTTTGAGTTTAAAAATATTTTTTCATAATTCAGGTGACCCTTTACTAGACTCTCGATTTTTTACCTTCAAGCGTCACAGTACATTTATCCCCCCCCCCCCCAAAATTTTATGATTCAGATTTTTGAGAAACTCTGTGAGACTCAAATTAGAAGAATTTTAACTAAGAAGACTGTCACCAAATATAATTTGACATCAGCAGAGAAGTTCTGTCTCAAAGAACTAACAGGTTCTGATAAATATAGGATCATGAAACCAGATAAAGGGGGTGGTGTGGTTATTATGCTTAGTACCGAGTATTACAATAGGATGACAACATTATTAGAAGACAGTGACACCTATGAAAAAGTTAGTCGACATGAAGTTAATAGAGCATATACTAAAATTGATTGGTTGTTTTATGAATACCTTATGGATGCTAGAATTGATCAAAACACCTTCAAATATATTTCTGTGGAATTTCCCATTATACCATCTATTTTTGGGATTCCCAAAATTCACAAAGAAGTACACAACCCCCCATTTAGACCCATCGTGTCAGCCAAGGGTTCCAAGACTGAAGCTTTAGCAGCTTATATAGATTTGAAGTGTAAAAATATTTTGAAGTGCTTACCACATATTCTCAGAGATTCATGACATTGTCTAGACCTAGTCAGAGAATTCTCAAACAACTTTGACTTTAAATCTGAATTCATTATGACTACCGTGGATGTTGTTAACCTTTTCACTGTCATTCCTCATGGACAAGGGTTGGAAATGTTCAAAGCATGTCTTAATAAACACAACAGACTGAACAGTTCTGACAATCGATTATTAACAGGAATGCTCGAACTTGTTTTGGAGAACAATTTCTTGTACTTCAATAAAGAATATTATAGACAGAAAAAGGGAGTTGCTATGGGGGCTAGATGTTCCCCCATCTATGCTAACTTAGTTTTAGCACATTGGGAATCTGAGTTTATACTTACCAGCAATTTTTGGCACAAGATTTTGTTATATTTACGCTATTTGGACGACATCCTTATTTTTTGGGGGGGTACCAAAGATGAGTTCAATGATTTCATTACATTTTTGGGACAGACCACAGATTTTTTTAAATTTACTAGTCACATTTTTGACAATAATGTGGAATTTTTGGATATTGTGCTTTCTGTTACTAACAACAGATTGGAATCTGGTATTTTCAGGAAGAAAACATACTCAAATTCATTCCTACATTTCGACAGCTGTCATCCGGTTTACCAAAAAAGGAACCTAGTTAAAGGGCAGATGGTTAGGCTGTCCAGAATTGTTAGTGACAACAAAGTATTTTACCAGGAGTTGGAAAAACTCCCGAATATGTTTATTGCCAGAGGTTACCCTTGTGATTTTATTTCTGAAATTAGCAAAGAAATCAAAATCAAAAGGACCATTTTATATAAACCTATTATTTTATATGGAATACAACAAGTTGATACATCAAATTTAACAGCAGCTAGACATGATACCTTTATTATTCCATATAATGATAGATCACAACAGATTGTTAACATAGTACAGGAAGCATGGACCAGTGTCATTGATTCTAATACAGAACTTTCAGGTATTTTAGGTAACAAACCTAAAATCACTTATAGTAGACGTAAAACCTGAAAAATTTGTTTGAAAATAACATTAACATTGACTTGTTCAAAAATTCTAAGATGAGCAAATGTGGTGCATGTCATGTTTGTAGATTTATCAATGACGGTCCATATATTTCTATTTCTAATTATGGGAAGACCATTAGATGTCCAGGCCATTGTAATTGTAACTCTGTTATGGTTGTTTATGCTGCATCTTGCACAGTTTGCCAAGCATTTTACATAGGTAAAACTATTAGAAAGTTAAAAACACATATCATAGAACATTTGAGTGACATCAAAAAACATAAAACAACTAGTACGTTATACAATCATAGTATTAATTGTTCTAATTTCAAAAGATTTCTTTTCTTCGTCATTGATAGAATACCACACAATATACATAAAGGTGGTGACAAAAAAACCATGCTAGAAGCAAAAGAGTGCTTATGGCAACTAAGGCTCAACGCCAGCAAATGGCCTGGCATTAATGAACAAATATCAATTTCCAGTATTCTTAAATTAAGATCACATTTTATATAAACATATACGTAAGAGTATTTTCTATTATTACTACAACTTATCGACATTAATTTTCATTCAACATTATGCAATTATTTATATTTTGTATAAATTTATTAATAGGTTTAGCAATTGTGATTCAGCATGTGCTTATTTATTAATAATTTTAACAATATTTATAAATTTTACATACACTTTTCTCATATACACGAAATTAATTTTACAACATATTTATATTTATATTTATATTTAACATTTATATATTTATTCTCATTTTTATATTCATATTTATATTTACATTCACAATTATATTTACATTTAGATTCTTACCATTTTAACATTTACCTTTGTTGATGTAAATGGCATTGTTACCTATCTTTTGTTCCTTCAAACAGTTCTTGAAAACAGATTTTTATGGTTTTCTTTGTTCTTTTAAAAAGACGAACTGTTTTATTTAATGATTTAATTAATTGTTTAATGAATTCCTATTATCCATTTAATGTTTCAGTATTTAGTATTTAAGGGATGATTTGAAATGAAGTTTATACTCTGATGATGCCCTAAGTACGAGGGTGAAAGCGCTTAGTTTCCTGTGGAGTGTATTGTGGATTTTACATTCTTGTTTTGGTCAAGTTTTAACAATAAAGGTTTTTTTGCAACCAGGATCCAAGGTTTGCTGGAATTTTTAGCTTATTGGTGCCTTTTTGGTGTTTGGACAAATTGTACTACAACCCAACACCCTAATAATGGGTGATTTCAACTACCCCACCATTAACTGGGAAAACTACTCATGTACCAACACTTTTGCTCAACATTTTCTGGAATTCATAAATTCCAATGCCCTGGATCAACTTATCCGCACCCCCACCAGGGGCAGCAATATCATAGACCTGGTCATTACCAACATGGGCGACCGGTGTTCAACACCAGAGGTCAATTCCTCATTGGTCAGATCCGATCACAAGCTAATCACCCTAGACATCGACATCCCGCCCCCAACCCCCTATTAGGGAAACCACTGTAAAAGATTTCTCCAAAACCAACTTCACGCTTCTTAAGACAGAAGTGGAAAACTTCACAACATACATGTAGACAGGCAATAGAGGTATGACAGCTGAATCCTACACAAATGCACTTTATAAGCACTTACACGAGTGCGTGGATCATGCTATCCCTAACAGAACCAAGATGCTATCCTCCGAAAAAAGGAAGCCAATCTGGTGGTCCCTGCCATAAACAAACTGTACAACAGAAGAAATAAACTGTTGCACATAAGAGTAAAATCCCATGATTGGAGGAACTCCCTGGTCAGCATCACTAAGAAGCTGAGATCCCTCATAAAATCCTCCAAAGCTAGTTACGAAAACAAAATTTCTCCAAAACCAACTCGTTTTGCTATAACTGCTATTATATCAATAGTGTTTAAAATTGTACTTGTTTTAAAATGTATTACTGGAGCTTTTCTCCTCGGGTCTCCACTGAAAATGGGCCACAAGACCAGTTGGACAAACCCAGTTAACAAATGTCAATAAATAAATAAAATAAATAAATAAAATATTGCCACTAATTCTAAAGACAACCACAAAGCATTCTATAGCTGTGTCAAGAAGCTCAATGACAGCACTCAGATCTGCTCTGAGTTACAGCACAATGGCACTAAATATACAGAACCAACTGATATTGCCAACATCCTGACAGATAGGTTCAGTGCTAAATTTACCCCCCTCTCGCCGTCCAAAGGGCCCATCTTAATACCGGAAAAATGCAAAGTTCCTTTAATCACGGCTGTACAGGTAAAAACCACACTCTGCAAAGCCAAGAAAGTACAGTTGTGTACACTTACCATAAATGTAGATGTTCAAGGGTATTCACTGTTGCAGTCATCACATTTGGGTTATCTGCCTGCAGGAAGCCCTCAGCCGGCCTGAATACCAGAGTCTTTGGATTTCTGCATCGGATGCTGTCACTTCTTCCATGACCTCAGGTCATCAGGGGTATAAAACATGCAGCTGATGCCGTTACATCAGTTTTTCTTGCCCCAGATGTCAGGTGCCCCCACAATAGGAAGCAGTTATATGGTATGGAACACCCCCAGCAAAAAGCAAATACACATGATATAGTATATGCCAAACAAAGAGGAAAGGTAAAAGTCAAGAGAAGTCAGGGGGCTGGAGGGAGGGTAACCAGGACTGCAACAGTGAATACACTCGAACATCTACATTTATGGTAAGTGTACACAACTGTACTATGTTCTTCCTGTTTCACTGTTGCAGTCATCACATTTGGATTAATTCCCAAAGCTAAGGAAGGGTGGAGGTAGTTAAAGAGCATTAGGGCTAGCAATAAGGCCCTGTAAGACTGCTGGCAAATCCAGCTCTGGATTTAGAAAAGATTGGCAGGTGGTAATGCTTGGTGAAAGTATGTACAGATCTCCAGGTTGCAGCTTCCAGGATGCCCCTGGTAGGGTCTATTCTGAGAAATTCAGTAGAGGTAGATGCAGCCCTGGTTGAATGTGTTCTTATCCCCTGTGGGGTAGGTTTTACATGGTATTTGTAGCAGAAATGGATGCAATGTGCTATCCATTTGGAAATGGTGTGCTTTGACATGGCCTTCCCCTCTGTCCCTGCAGCAAAGCTAACTAGCAGCTGGTCGGATTTTCTGAGAGGCTTAGTCCTGTCCAAATAGAATCTAAGCTGTCTGTGTATGTCCAGAGAATGCAGTATCCTTTCCCCATTATTCTGAGGATTAGGGAAAAAAGTAGGCAAATGAATGGACTGGTTTAGAGCCATACTAGACACCACCTTGGGCATAAAGGATAGATTAGTCCTGAGGGAAACCCTATCTGCATGGAAGATAATGAAGGGTTCCACTGCCATGAGGACCTGCAGTTCAGACACTCTTCTTGCTGAAGTGATGGTTAGAAGTAAAGCTGTTTTCCAAGAAAGGAATTTTAACTCTGCTGTAGCAGCTGGTTCAAAGAGGGGATGAGTGAGTTTTTCCAATACGAAGTTAAGGTCCCAGGCTGAAGTGGGAGCTCTCCTTGGGTGGTCTTAAATTTTTGGTCACTCTAAGGAATTGTTTTAGCAGGGGATGAGAGAAGAGGGGTGGCTCATTGTCCATGTTGGTGCGAATGACCTGAGACGTACCTCCTTGGACTACATGAAAAGAGATGTGGAGGAGCTCTCCGATCTTGTAGCCCAGGCAGGTATGATCCTAGCCCTGAGTAGCATCTTGCCATCACCCAGAATAATACCACAGTACAAGGACAAAATGATTGACTTCAACAACTAGCTAAGCTTCTGGTGTGATTTTAAGGGGATCCAGTATCTGTCTGCCTGGGATGACATGATCGACAGACCACGATGCTTTGCCAGAGATGGCCTGCACCTGTCACCCTTGGGATTCCAGATACTGGCTAAGGCTCTTGCCACCCCTATAGTGCCTTTTTTAGGCAAGGTTGAAATGACAAATTCACCACTGTAACAGGTACAAGCAAGCAAAATCTGAGGGTAATGCTACTCAATGCTAGAAGTCTAAACTTCAAAATGCATTCACTCGTGGCACTCCTTAAAATGGAGAACATTGACATCTGTGCAGTGACAGAGACCTGGTTCAAGGCTCCAGAGAGCACCTGCACATTAACAAGCTATAATTCATACCACACCTTTTGGCTACCTAACCTGGACTGAAACACTAAAGGCGGAGGCGTGTCCATATTCATTAAGGATATCGGCACCTCCAGGCTAGCTGCTCAGCACAATGCATCCGAGATTATCCAAGTGCAACTAACTCTGGGCAAGACTGCAATCCAAATTGCAACTTGCTACAGATCCCCACCATGCCCCAGGATTCCAACTCCTCATTTCTTGATACACTGGAAAATATTAGGGTACAACCCAACACCCTAATAATGGGTGATTTCAACTACCCCACCATTAACTGGGAAAACAACTCATGTACCAACACTTTTGCTCAATGTTTTCTGGAATTCATAAATTCCAATGCCCTGGATCAACTTATCCGCACCCCCACCAGGGGCAGCAATATCATAGACCTGATCATTACCAGCATGGGTGACCGGTGTTGCACACCAGAGGTCAGTTCCTCATTGGTCAGATCCGATCACAAGCTAATCACCCTAGACATCGACATCCCGCCCCCAACCCCCCATTAGGGAAACCACCGTAAAAAAATTTCTCCAAAGCCAACTTCACGCTTCTTAAGACAGAAGTGGAAAACTTCACAACATACATGTAGACAGGCAATAGAGGTATGACAGCTGAATCCTACACAAATGCACTTTATAAGCACTTACACGAGTGCGTGGATCATGCTATGCCTAACAGAACCAAGATGCTATCCTCCAAAAAAAGGAAGCCAATCTGGTGGTCCCTTGCCATAAACAAACTACAACAGAAGAAAGAAACTGTTGCAAAAAAGAGTAAAATCCCAAGATTGAAGGAACTCCCTGGTCAGCCTCAGTAAGAAGTTGAGATCTCTCATTAAATTCTCCAAAGCTAATTACAAAAACAAAATCGCCATTAATTCTAAAGACAACCACAAAGCATTCTATAGCTATGTCAAGAATCTCAATGGCAACACTCAGATCTACTCTGAGTTACAGCACTATGGCACTAATAATACAGAACCAACTGATATTGCCAACATCCTGGCAGATAGATTCCGTGCTAACTTTACCCCCCTCTGACCCCCTAAAGGGCCCATCTCTATACCAGAAGAATGCAAAGTTCCTGTAATCATGGCTGCACAGGTAAAAACCACACTTTCCAAAGCCAAGAAAGTACAGTTGTGTACACTTACCATAAATGCAGATTTTCGAGTGTATTCACTGTTGCAGTCATCATATTTGTGTTATCTGCCTGCAGGTAGCCCTCAGCTGGCCTGAATAGCAGAGTCTTCGGATTTCTGAGTCAGATACTGTCGCTTCTTTCATAACCTCAAGTCGTCAGGGGTATAAAACATGTAGCTGACACCATTACATCAGTTTTTCTTGCCCAAGATGTCAGGTGCCCCCACAATAGGAAGCAATTATATGGTATGGAACACTCCCCGCAAAAAGTAAGTACACATGATATAGTATATGCCAAACAAAGAGGAAAGGCAAAAGTCAAGAGAAGTCAGGGGGCTGGAGGGAGGGTAACCAGGACTGCAACAGTGAATACACTCGAACATCTACATTTATGTTAAGTGTACACAACTTTACTATGTTCTTCCTGTTTCACTGTTGCAGTCATCACATTTGGATTAATTCCCAAAGCTAAAGAAGAGTGTAGGTAGTTAAAGAGCATTAGGGCTAGCAATAAGGCCCTGTAAGTCTGCTGTGGCAAATCCAGCTCTGGATTTAGAAAAGATAAAAAGGTGGTAATGCTTGGTGAAAGTATGTACAGATCTCCAGGTTGCAGCTTCCAGGATGTCCCTGGTAGGGACTCCTCTGAGAAATGCAGTAGAGGTAGATGCAGCCCAGGTGGAATGTGTTCTTATCCCCTGTGGGGTAGGTTTTCCATGGTGTTTGTAGCAGAAATGGATGCAATGTGCAATCCATTTGGAAATGTTTTGCTTTGAAATGGCCTTCCCCTCTGTCCCTGCAGCAAAGCTAACTAGCAGCTGGTCAGATTTTCTGAGTGGCTTAGTCCTGCCCAAATAGAATCTAAGCTGTCTGTGTACGTCCAGAGAATGCAGTATCCTTTCCCCTTTATTCTGAGGATTAGGGAAAAACATAGGCAAATGAATGGAGTGGTTTAGAGCCACACTAGACACCACCTTGGGCATAAAGGATGGATTAGTCCTGAGGGAAACCCTGTCTGCATGGAAGATAATGAAGGGTTCCACTGCCATGAGGGCCTGCAGTTCAGACACTCTTCTTGCTGAAGTGATGGCTAGAAGTAACGCTGTTTTCCAAGAAAGGAATTTTAACTCTGCTGTAGCAGCTGCTTCAAAGGGGGGAAGAGTGAGTTTTTCCAATACAAAGTTAAGGTCCCAGGCTGGAGTGGGAGCTCTCCTGTGGTGGTCTTAAAATTTTGGCCCCTCTTATGAATTGTTTTAGCAGGGGATGAGAGAAGAGGGGTGGCTCAGTATTATAATGTGCTGATATGGCAGAGGCATGAATCTTATTTGAAGAAAAGGATAGGCCCTTGTGGAGCATTTCTGTTAAAAAATCTGAACCTGGCTCCAGGAACAGTATCTTTTCCACTTTTCTGAATAGGATTTTCTAGTACTAGGCCTCCTTGCCTCAAGAATGACATTGAGTACCTGCTTACTGAGGGTTGCTGTAGGTGAGCTCAGGGAATTAGCCAGGCTGCAAGGTTGAGGGTTTGAAGCTGAGGGTGCAGAATCTGGCCCACCTGCTGGGACAGCAGGGAAGGGGTAGGAGGCAGGTGCCAAGGTTGTAGCACTGCCAGACTGTGCAAAAGGGGGTACCAGTGCTAGCGTGGCCAGTCTGGTGCAATCAGTATTGTCCTTGGCTTGTCCTGTTCGGTCTTTAGTAGAACCTTCGAGAGGAGAGGCAGAGGGGGAAAGGCATAAACTGAGATGCTTTCCCAGGAAAAGGACAGGGCATCCACTTTCCAAGCTTGACTGTGGGGAGTTCTGGTACAGAATTTGTTCAATTGGTAGTTCTGAGGGGAGGTAAACAGGTCTACCTCTGGTGTCCCCCATTTGCTCTTCAAGAGCTTGAATATTTTGGGTTCCAGTTTCCATTCATGTGGGTCGATGAGATTTCTGCTTAAGTCATTTGCCAGTGAATTTAGTTTACCTGGCAGGAACTGAGCTTGTAGGTTCACTTGGTAGCTCAAGGCTGTGTTCCACAGAGCCATGGCTAGTCTGCAGAGTGGGTAGGAATGGGTTCCCCTCTGCTTGTTTATGTACCACATAACTATGGTGTTGCCTGTCTTTACCAATAGTTGTCCTGGAAGAATAAGGTCTTTGAAGGCTGTCAGAGCATTCTCTAAAGCTAACATTTCTTTTTGATTGATATGCAGGTGCATCGGTTTTGGGTTCCATTTGCCCTGAATATACTTCCCTGCCATGTGAGCCCCCCATGCATAGTCTGATGTGTCTGTTGTTAGGGTTTGGGCAGCAGGGGGTAGAGTGAAAGGGAGTCCCTTGTTGTGGTAGCAGGCCTCTGCCCACCAAAAGGAACTCTGCCCTTAGACAAGGAATGATAGGAATCATTGTTTCCAGGTCCTGAGAATGCTTGACACCATAGACTTTTTAGATACATTGAAGTTTCCTCATATGCAGCCTTGCATATGGAATTAACAGAATGCAAGAGGCCATGAATCCCAGGGCTTGGAGGATTTTCCTTGCAGATAGCTGGGCTTTTGTGGCCAGTAGTTTGAAGTAGGTTGTCAAATGAATTTGTTTCTCTGGAGTGAGGAATGCCATATGGGAAGTTGTGTTCAAGCATGCTCCCAGGAATACAATCTGTTGGCAGGGTAATAGGTATGATTTCTTCTCACTGATGGTATACCCCAGAGAGGTTAGAAGTCTCTTTACAAATGCCAGGTGTTGTAATAGCAAGTCCTGACTCTCTCCCTGAATCAGGCAATCGTCCAAGTATGGGTAAATCTGAATATTTCTCTGCCTGTAAAATGCAATGGCTGGAGCTAGGCACTTTGTGAACACCCTGGGTGCAGTAGATAAGCCAAAGGGAAGTGCAGAGAACTGATAGTGCATGGAGCCTGCCCTGAAGCGTAGGTATTTTCTGCAAGATTCCCTTATTGGGATGTGAAGGTAAGCTTCTTTTAAGTCTAGAGTTGCCAGCCAGCCATCCTTGGCTAGCATAGGAAGAAGCTGTTGAAGAGTTAGCATTTTGAATTTTGGAACCACCAGAAAGGTGTTGAGAATAAAAAGGTCCAGGATAGGGCACCAGGAGTTCTCTTTTCTGGGAACCAGGAACAGTCTTGAATAAAAACCTTGCCCCCTTTGTTCTGTTGGGACAGGTTGAATAGTCCTGATACTGAGAAGAGAGAGAGTACTTGTTCTTGGGCCTCCACCCACTGGTTGGGGGGAGGTCTGGCCATCCACTTGGGGATGGGAGTGAGTGGAAGTGGAATATGTATCCTAGAGAAACTATGTTTAAAACCCATTTGTCCTGGGTAATGAGTTCCTAGTTTTTTGCAGGCAGATTTCCCTCCTAAGGGAGCAAGTAGTTGAGAAGGCTTGGAAGAGTTAAGGATAAGTCATTGTGCCATTTTTACATAGGGGGTGGATTACTACTCCCTGCTTTGGAAGTGGGGGCCCCCCACTGCTTAGATCTGTGCATAGCCTGAGACTGCCATCTTGGTAGTCTGCTGCTCCTGGGTTTGGACTGAGAAGACCTGGAAGGGACTGGAAAGGACCAGTTCTCTGAAGATCAATGTCTACTGAATCTAGGTGGCTGTACAAAAAGGCGCTCTTGGTTTAAGGGTGCATCCAGTAATTTACCTTTAACATGATCTGGCATGTTTTGTTTCTTAAGTCAAGCATGCCTTCTAAGGACAGACCCAGTAACAGCAGCCCTGCAAGATGCTTTTAAAGCATCAAAACCACATTGCAAAGTATGTTTACCTACTTGGTCAGAAGAATGCATTAACTCTTGTAAATCTTTGTGTTCAGCACAGTCAGGAATCAACATCATTGTCTGTTTAATTAATCCCATAATATACTGCTGATACTTTAACATATGAAACTGGCAATTTAAAGCCTTAATGGCCAAAGTAGCAGAAGTATATACCTTCTTACCCCATCTGTCTAAAGTTCTAGAATCCCTATCAGAAGGGGTAGGATTTTTGGCAGTTGTAGTCTTACTGCCTTTTGGTCCTTGGGAAATGGTCTCTAGATCCGTAGTAGGATTCTTGAACAGGAATTTGTGAGAGTCCGGTACTCTGTAGTACCTGTCAGGATTCCTGGGAGCAGGAGGCAAAGTGTCTGGGGTAAAGCTAGATTCCAAAAAAATGTCATCTACAATTTTGCAACACAGGAGGGATAGCTAGAGGCCTGTGTTGAGGCAGGTTTAAAAATTCCCTAAGTATCTTTTTGGACTGTGAAAACTCCTGGCTTTCCCAATGAAAATGGTCCCTAAGGGAATGCAAGGTTTCCTCAAAAGAAAAATCTTCTGGAGGGGAAGCAGAGGGAACGGAATTCTCTGCATCAGAATCCTCAAAAGTAGATAAGGGTAAATACTGGTAGTCAGAAGGAGCAAAGATATCAGATTAATCCTCAGATGAATCAGAAAGAAAATCAATTCTAGCTCTCTTAGAGGTGAAAGGCTGACTTCCACTAATTAAGTTAATAAGGTCTTCAGACACTATAATCATTTGTTTTTGAGGCATATGGGCCTGACAATGCACTTTGGTCATTGGTTTTCTAGGCTTAGTGCGAGCTTTAGGCCTGAGGAATTCGGAATTCTTAGCTTGAAATGAAGTCGTTGGTTTAATATGAAAATCAGTAGGCCTGAATACACCCTCAAAAGCCGGTGCCTGCACAGCGGCTCCAGATCTATCCAAGGTAGAGACATCCATAGGTTCCATAGTCGAAGAAGCAGCTCGCGGCATACCAGACTCTGAATGGGTCTCAGTAGAGGCCTGCGAATCAGTAGTAGTGGGTATCAGGGGCTGCAAAAGCGCCTCACTGAGCACCGGCGGACTGGCGACTAGCTTAACGGTAGTTTTGGACCTAAGCGGTCTGTCTCTGTCTTTATCCTTGCAGTTTTTTTGGAAGATCGGTAGTCGGATGGCTTAAGGAAGCCATTTCGGAGTATGGAGATTGAGAACGAAAGTATTTAGCTACAAAAATATCCTGACGACAAATAGTTCGGGCATTGAACAAGGCACAAAACCAACAGCGAGGAACATCGTGGTCTAGACCTAAACAGGTGATGCAGTAAGAATGAAAATCTCTATGAGGTATTTGCTTTCGACAGGCAAGACAATTGTTAATTTTTTCTGACATCGGTTAGAGCAAGAAAAAAGGATCCCAACGGGGTACTTATCTTTTTGAAGACTTCAGGTCTGAAACTCGAAAACGAAAATTTTAGGAGTCGGACGACCGGCACTTGCAAACTGCTTCTGCTTCGGGCACAGCACGGCAAGAAAGACTGATGTAATGGCATCGGCTGCATGTTTTATACCCCTGACGACCTGACGTCATGGAAGAAGTGACAACATCTGACACAGAAATCTGAAGACTCTGGTATTTAGGCCGGCTGAGGGCTACCTGCAGGCAGATAACCCAAATGTGATGACTGCAACAGTGAAACATGAAGAACATCACAGCATCCATGGGGCCTGACAACATCCCAGGCTGCGTTCTACATGAACTACAGTAAGAACTGGCACCCCACCTAAGCACCATGTTCAGTCATAGCCTCACCTCAGGCTTTGTGCCCACTGAATGTTGAATAGTGACAGCTATTCCACTCCAAAAAGGGGGAGCCACCACAGACCCCGGGAACTACCACCCCATTAGCCTAATGAGCCTGGTCTGCAAGGCCATGGAATGTATCATCATGGAACTTATAAACAAAGACATTCGTAATCTCCAAACTCTGGACCCCACCCAGTTCAGGTTTGTAAAAGGCAGATCATGTCTCCTAAGCCTGATAGACTTCTTTGAGGCAGTCACCAAAGCCATAGACAAGGTTAAGGTGGTTCACACATCCTATCTAGATCGCGCCAAGGCTTTTGACACCATCCCCCACTCTGGAATTATAGATAAACTCACTAAACTAGGTATAAATCCCTATGTCACAAGATGGGTTGCCAACTGGCTCACTGACAGAACCCACACTGTGAAAGTAGCAGACTCCAAATCCGACTTCAGACCAGTGACAAGTGGAGTACCACAGGGTTCAGTCCTGAGTCCTCTCCTGTTTGGTATCTACTTTTCTGAAGTACAGGCTAACACAGAGGGTATTTGGCTAACAAAGTTTGCAGATGACTGCAAACTAGGAGCCATAATCGAAACTTCTAACGATGTGGACATCCTACAAAAGGGCCTCACTGAGACAGATGCCTGGTGTCAAAGCCATGGCCTCAAGCTCAATGCCAAAAAGTGCGTTGTCATCCCCTTTGGTAAAAACTCAGTACCCATGAGCTACCACATAAGTGGTAGTCTACTTAACACCAAAAGTGTTATAAGAGACCTTGGGACACAGGTTGACAGTAGTCTCTCCCTTGATAATCACATCGCCACAGTAGTCAGGAAATCCTTCTACATGGCACACCTCATCACAAAAGGTTTCTCATCCAGGAAAAAAGAGGTCATTATTCCCCTCTACTCGTCACTCATTAGACCCATTATAGAGTACAATGCCCCTTTTGGTATGTACCTCACAAGACATCTACAACAACTGGAAAGACCACAGAAACACCTCACAAAGAGGATTACCAGCCTCAAACAGATGCCCTACACAGACCATCTAAAAAAACTCCAGCTTTACTTCTACTCAAAGACAATCTCTGCCTAACATACAAAGCTATGTCAAACCCAGAGCTGTTGGACATGCTCCACTTAAAGAAATCCCAATGCCTCCGAACTACACACTCTAGGGACCTAAACCTTGTCACCACAATAAACAGAACATGCTGGAGGGATAGATTCCTGTCCCAGAGACTTCCCATACTCTAGAACAAACTACCTATCTATATCAAACAAAGCTCCTCATTAGCACTCTTCAAGAAAAATTTTGATGATTGGATGGGAAATAGGAAATTCACCCCGGGGATCACCTCTGTGACTCTGCTCAACAGGGGCACAGGAAAATAATTTTCTTGGGTGGCAAAAGCTTGGGTACCTTTTTGGCTAGGCTTATATAGGCCCTAGGGCCAATAGCCTAGTACCTACCTATGAACCTATGACAAGTAAAATCTGATCTGCACATTGACACTGCAGTCAGAAAGACACACTGCATACTAGACTTTCTTTACAGAGCAAAGAACACGTTAAGTCACCATAGTAAAAAAAAAAATAGATACAACCTCCCTTCTCCTTCCTACCCACCCATATGCCTCAACATTATTCAGAAATTTCATTTCTTTCACCAAACACAAATTAAAAAGCACCTGCAGCCTTCCAAACTGCTGCAATCATTGCATAATGCTCAATGCCCTCAACTGGCCTGAACTCCCTCAACACATCAAGCTTTAGCAGCACACAAAATACTTCACCATCCACCTAAAACACCCTTGCTGACCAGTCTCATCCAATGGCATGTACAAAATTGAACAGAAAGATCCGCAAAAACGTAAACTAACTTTTTCTAATAAATCTAATAATTATTACAATGACTTGCTATTCTCTCTTGCCATCTCCAAGGTCTGGAACAAACTTCCAAATGACATCAGACTTTTAATAACCTGCAACAAATCAAATTTACCATAAGGTATCACCTGGCAACTAATAAACTATGCAACTATTCCACACCTACAGAAGTATGCAGTCCTAACTCTGACCACTATGTATACTGTACAAGTGTATTTATATAGTATATGTTTTGTAAATAATGTTGTTGACTGATTGCTTTGAAATACTTTGTAAAAAAATGTTTGGCGACCATTTTTCTTTTGATTTGTCAAAAATGTATTTCTATCCTTGTTTTGGAGCTTTTTCTCCACAGACCTTCATAAAAATGGGCATTTCAGTTTCCAGACGAACTTTCCTGGTAACAAAAGCAAATAAGGTAAAATAAATAAGTACCACAATCTTGCCCCAATAAATTATCTTCTGGCAGGCATGAAGGAAGAACAAGTATTCTTTTGTTTCTGTTTCATAATAGGCACATGGTAGCATTATACATGCATACAATTGCACTTACACATTTTATTTACATACATACATATACCCCTCATATCTATCACTGCATGACTGCAGTACAGCTGTTATCCCGTCTGCCATCACAGAATTTTCTTTTTCCTACCTACATTCACTGGATGTGCCAAAATACACTCGAAGGCTGGGTATGCATTGAGCTGATACAAGGATGACCCTGCCTTTACTGGTGTGATAAGCCTCAGTGGCCTGGCCCTGCCCTTATAACAGACACCATTTTCTTCCTCTTCTGCAATAGGAATGAGAGCCTGCGAGAAGCTTCTTGACATACATAATTCAAGGGGCGAACAGGCATAGATTTGTCATTACTCTAACATTTCCGTCATCTCCTTATGCTGAGCTGTTAATCAAACCTTGGTCCACTTGGCCATAGTCAAGAGTTTATCCTCCTACATCAGAGAGCAACAATGACAGCATTCTGTTATTCTTTTGCCTCAGTTCCTCATTCTGTCCATTCAGGTTACCCCAAACACCCAACTGATTAATTTATTGTTCTTGGACTGAGGGATCAATGGGTTGGAAATGGGTCATGCAAAAGTGGTGCCGTCAACCAAGGTGGGGTCAGGATAGTTCAAATTAAACTTAACTTCTCATGCATGCTCAGTACATTCCTTAGGACTGGCATGCAGTTTGTGGATTGTGGCACTGCCTTCATTTCCATTAGTGATATAAGCCCACAGACAGCCCTGATCTCCCTCCAAATAAATGCTCCCCATAAATTCTATAATCTCCCAAAAGAAGCCTGTATTGAGTTACACATTCACAGAGACATGCCCAAACACTCTACCTTAGGAGTTGCAAATGTACACAGCTATTTTACTCCTCTTTCTCCTCAGTTGACTCTGTGATGGTCAGTGGCATAGGCTCAAGCTGCACTACTGTCAATGATTAATATGTGAAGAGGTACACCTTAAGAGTTGTGAAAATTTTAGGTAAAGAACAAATCCAGTTTCTTCAGAAACAGTAGTGCTTTATTAATAAAACACAAATCTGTCTGTTTTCATCAAAAAGTAACCATCATGAAATATAGTAATGAACTAGGGAGACATGTAAAAAAGTAACAGTTTAGCCCAGCTGCCACAATAGCAGCAACAATCAACACAAGTGTACAGAGTCTCTTTTAAAGGTGAAATGTTTTCCTGATTTGTACCCCCTGTAAACAAGTTAAACATAGTCAGGAATTCATTAAAGGGCCTAGCATAAAAAAGGCTTTGTTCCCATAAAGCAGTACTTTGCTATTCAGAGACCACTTAGCCACAATGAGGAAAGACCTCATTATCAGCTAATTTGCATTTCTCTGAATTGCAATTACTACTACAATGTGCAGATCATTGCTAATCCAAACATCACAGTAGTAAACTGCTGCCCATGTAGGCATTGACACTACACCCACAAATAAGTGCACATTCAAACACACACATACACACACACACACACACACACACACACACACACACACACACACACACACACACACACACACACACACCACAGTCCCCACACCTGTCCCCCTGAAATGTTTACCCTCCTGTGGTCATCCCCACCCCCAATCTCCAGTCACCATAATAATTGTTGCCCCATTATGGCACACTTGTAGTTGCCCTGATGTGAAGTACAGCACCACCCCCGATCCCCATACTGCTGTAAGTGCCATTATGGCACATACAAGTAGAAATTCCTGGTGTCTAGTGATTATCCTGATCCCCATACTGATGATATCACTGTTATTATGGCACTTTACTGTTAACATATCCCTAGTGTCTTGTAATTCCCTCAATCCCCATATTGATGTTGGTGTCATTATGGCATTATATTGGTGATATATTTCTGTTGTCTAATAATTCTTCCCATCTTCTGATTCCCATACCACAGTAGACAAACATGGCCAACTACCACTTGAATCACTCAGTATGTAGATGCCTTCCTGGAAGCAGTTCTTCAGGAGACAGCACATGACTAATTAGTATATGCCTCTCCCCTGGACTGACTCATTAGCATTCAGCATGGCTGTGGAGATAGGCCTATGCAGTGCTTTATATCTTCGTGCTAGAGCACCATGATGCACCATGCTAGGATCATTGCTGAATATAAAAAAAGCACCATGATATGTACATGGGGTGTACACATCACAGTACATTCATGAATTCCCCCCACACAGAGCCTTTTATGCAGTACAGTTTCATCCCCAAAAGTAAAAATTTAACAAAAAGTCCAGGGGGGTATTTGCTAATGCACAATCAAAGGTTTCAGAGTGTCTCATTCTCTAGACTTCCTTTGGCAAAACTAAAAAGATAATATCTGCCAGACTCCCTCTGGTTCAATATAGGTAACCTCCAGCTACTCAACTACCATGATTTCACCAGCACACACAGACCACTCCCTGGACTTCCACCTCATAGCTGATTGCTCCAGCCTAAGACAGTCTATCATGATATCCAAACACGGTTTACTATCAAAATGTTGGATCTCAAAACAAAATCTATTTAATTGCCTGAACTGACATTTCCAATTTGCGAGAATGCTACGTTTACAGAATGTTGGAAATCATCACCTTGACATCCACATTCGCACTTATTCAAAATGTCAGGTGATGATGTCAAGCCCTCAGGCACATGTGCTGAAGCTGCCATAGGAATTACATGTCTACAGCACAAATTTTTACAGTTTTGCAGGGTGGCAAACCCTCCTGTAACCCCCGCACCCATTGTATATTATATATTCCAACTCCGAAATCGCACTAGAGTAAAGAAAAGGATAACTTTCCCAATCCCCACTGTAGTGTGATCTGTTATCCAAACATCAATCCCACATTAGTGAATGCACACTATCATTTGCTAATGAGAAATCGAACATTTCTGGATCAGCATTACAGAAACTGGAATAGACACATTTGACCATCCCATTTTCGTATAAGGTACCGTTCCACACTTTGATAGTAAACCTCCAAATACAAGTGTTCCAGACTCCTCTGGACTCCTAAAATGACTCTTGTCATATTGAAAATAACCCCAACTGAAATAGGTGAAGGATACTAGCTACTTTCCTACCTGTATGCTCTGGTATGCTGGCTTAAAGAGAGCAGTCAAATTACTCTTCCCTACTGCAGACCCCTGAGTAATGGCTTTTCTATGTTCTTTATAAACCCAGGTACTCCATACTTTGAGCTTGTCACTGGCTAATACAAAAAAAAATCTCACGTTTTGTCCTGTTTGCCCAACTGGAACTACCACATTATGTTATAGGTAACCCTCCCCTCTTGCTTGAACCTACTGGCTTCAAGCCTACAGGAAAGTCTGTGCACCCAAGACAGACCATCTAGATTGTGGTAGTGATGCTCAGTCCTTAAATGGAATGGCTAAAGTACTAGGTCTCACCTGTAGAGCTTCACATTCCCTTTCTTATACTGATGAAGCCATTGGATGTTGTGTGTGGTTCATGAACAGTGTGAATTCTGAGCCCAGCAGGTAGTAGTGTAGGGACCCTACAGCTCATTTGGTGGCCAGACATTGTATTTTAATGGTTCATAGGTGTTTACTAGACTAATGATCACAAGGGCCTTTTTAAACCTAGCCATGCATCCCAAATCTCTGACATGTTCTGGTACCCTTGATAAGTGTAAGCAGGGGCTTTGGAGATGAAACATTTACAAGCAGGGGCCTGGGAGATGAACCATGTACAGGATGCCTGTGTCCATTAAAGCTACAAGTGTCAAGCCAGGGATGAATTTCCTGTTCTCCATCCAATTAACCAAGTTACACTTGAACTGGATTTGGGAGGAACTCTGCTTCACATGGATGGGGAGCCTGTTACAGAGGCGGGGTAGTCTCTGGGATACATACCTGTCTCTCCAACAGATCCTATTTATATCACAGGCAGGGTTTAAGTCTTTAGAATGTGTAATTGTGGTGCTGTTTGTTTTGCTGATATACAGAAGGTCCATCACAGTTGGGTCTGGCAATGTGCTATATGCCAGGCATATATCTTTCCTCAACAGTTTGTAGGACACAGAACACAGGGATAGGGCCTTGAGGTGGCCTGCATAGGATAGTTTACTTACACCCTGTATTCTTTTACTGATGAACCTCTGTGGACGTTCCAATTGTTGGAAATGCCTGGTTAGATACATACCAAAGGGGGCATTGTACTCAATGATAGGTCTAATGAATACTGAGTACAGTGGAAGAATGACATCCTTAGACCTAGATGCCATATCTTTGTTTATAAGTTGCACAATATAGAACAATTTCCTGTCTACTGTAGACACATGATGGGCAAAGGTTAGATTGCTATCTATGTGTATCCCCAAATTCCTGACTTGTGGGTCAACTCTAATCGACATGATAGTTACCATGGGTAGATGACTTCCCGAAGGTACTATTATGCATTTCTTGGCATATAGTTTTAGTCCATGGCTCTGACACCAGTTATTTCTCTGTGTCAGCCCTTCCTAAAGAACATCTGTTCCAGTGCTGGATTCAATGACAGCTCCTAATTGGGTCTCAGTCATATGTTCGAAGTTTTATAACTTCGAACATTGAAATATCGAATTTAGATGTTCGAAGTTATAAAACTTCGAACGTATGTAAAAAAAAAAAAAAAAAAAAAAAAACAAACCTAACAGCTGTAGGCAGGGGGTCAAGCCTCCCTGCACCCCCCACACCCCCCGCAATTTAAATATACCAACTCCAAGACTGCACTACAGTGCAGTAAGGAAAATCATCCCTTTACCGCACTATGCTGCAGTCTCGGAGTTGGTATATTTAAAGAGCGGGGGGTGTGGGAGTAGAGCCCACCACGTGGGGGGTTGCAGGGGGGCTTGCCTCCCTGACTACACTAGTCAGGTAAGTTCCGTTTATTTTATTTTTTTATTTTATTATATGTCCGATGTTTGAAACTTCGAACATTTATATTAGATTATTTAACGTTTGAAGTTTTCAAACTTTGAACATATAATATAGACCCTCCTAATTTGCAATCAACTGCAAATTTGTCAGCCAGAGACCAATGACATTGGCCTTGACTTCAGAGAAGTAAATACCAAAAAGGATTGATCCAAGAACTGATCCCTGAGGGACTCCACTTGTGAATTGCCTCTTTGTAGATGTTGACTCCCCAATTTTAACTTCCTAGGTCCTGTCTATGAGCCAGTTGGCTATCCACTGGGTGACATATGGGTTTGTAACTAACCTCTTGAGTTTATTAACAATGCCTGAGTGGAGTATTGTGTCAAATGCCTTGGTCAGGTCAAGGTAGGCAGTGTAAACCATTTTGCCCTCATCCACTGATTTGGTAACCTTCTCAAAGAATTCCACCGGGTTGAGTAGGCATGACCTGCCTTGATGAAACCAAACTGGGTTTGGGTCCAGTGTCTGGAGGTTTACTATATCATTATTGATTATTTTCATGACAATTCTTTCCATGGCATTGCATATAAGACTAGTGAGACTCATGGGTCTGTAGTTTCCAGGGTCTGTAGATGGCACACCTTTGTGCAGAGGGATGACTGTTGCTGTTTTCCATTCATGAAGCACAAAGCCTGTTTGAAGGTTCCAGCTAAATACAATTGTATAAGGCCTGACAGGTCATGTTTCATGCTATTTAGAAGGCATCCTGGGATATTGTCTGGGCCCATTGATGCAGTGTTCTTAGCATTAAGGACCTGTCCCATAGTGATAGTAGGGAAGTTATATTTGATGGTATTTTCTGAGGGAAGGTGGAGGGGCAACGTTGGAGGTGAATTTGTTAACCAGTAGGTTGCTATATCTTCTGGATCAGTGTAGGTGGCCAGTAGCGTAGCTAGAGTTTGTGGCACCCGGGGCTGTCTTTGAGTTTGGTGCCCCTCACAAAATCATGGTCAAATGGGGCACCCCATTCACAGCCCTCACCTCTGCAGCCATTCCAGTGTCCCATTACTTGGCTGTTTCTACCCATGTACCATAAACACTGTAATGTGCATACTGCTTTATGCTTTATTCTACAATGATTATATGCATTTCATTTAAGACTTTTATTTTAAATTTTATAGCACAGACACTGATAGACATCTGCTAAACAAAGCACTACTGTTTCACAATGAAAACAGACTTAGCATTAAAACTTCTCTGCCCTTGAAACTCACATTCATTGAAATTACATTGAAACCCACATTAAAAAAATGCATCTGGTCAGTGGCGGATAAAGTTTCCCTTTGGGCTGTTTTTAAATCACAGGCCCCTTCCACACATTTAGGACCATGCAAACACATATGTGTTATTTGATTCACCTTCCTGATTGTATTAAATTATATTCTTTAGATAATACAGCACATGTGTTAGAGTGTGTTTTAAATTTTATCATTTTGAACATTTTTCCATTAAGCAATGAAACTAAATGTATGAACCAATAAGAACAAAACTGCCCAGTTCGGAACACTTCCATCATAAAAGTCTACTTAATCTTCTGTCATTACAATCCACCAATGTCAGTAAATATGCACAATCTCTGCAGAAGTAAAAGTCATCTAAATATTTCCACATTAAAGAGATCTGTAACTAATAATGAGGTTGCTGCTAGCAAATAACTTTATATTTCATTGTTTCATGTACAAATAAAGTGCCTGCTGCCCTTGAAGAATAAATTGCTTATGTTAGATTAAAAATGATAAGCTAGTAATATTGCAATAGGGAGTGGATGGCAAACTGATAACAGGTTTGTAGTTACTAGGTATCTCCTCCAAAGGTGGACATTCTCAGTACTGCAGCATCCACCCCCTTTAAAGTACAACACAGTGCAGTATCAACAATCCATCTAAATATTGGGGAGTAGAACCCACAGCTTTCTGCATCAAAAGCAAGTATACTACATAGTGTGCTATTCACAGCGCAACCAGGCTTGGCATAAGCACACCAAACTTCTCTTCCCCTGAAGCTCTCAGCGCTTTGTAAAATCCACTTGACATTCAACTATATCTCTCAAATTTGCAGCACAAAAAATTTAATGGGGGGGGCAAAGGCCCAAAACCAGGGACACATTTTATTCTAGCAACTTTCTAAGATTATACAAGCAATGTTTAAAATGTTTTGTGTTACCATGCACTTCGTGAAAGATAGGAAGACTAAAGCTTAAATGGCTATCATTATTTAGTGAATTCAGTTCTCACTGGTTTGCCAGAAAACCACAAATTTTAAGGAGGAACAGACTAATCGTATGAGCCAAACATTGCAGACATTATGTGAAAATCTGGACAGTTGAGAGCTATGGACTCAACTCCTTGAATCACAAGTGGTGGTATGGGTAGGGAATTCAGGCTCTTGTTTCTTGTGCCTAAGGAACAAGGTTTGAGCCTGAGTAATACTAACCACCAGGTATACCTAAATGGGGCATTACACACACACACACACACACACACACACACACACACACACACACACACACACACACACACACACACACACACACGCACGCATGCGCACACACTCACACATACACACACATGCACGTGCGCACACACACACACACACACACTCAGGCACGCACACACACACACACACACACACACACACACACGCATGCATACACACACACACACACACACACACACACACACACACACACACACACACACACACTCCGTGAAATGAATTTCCTTACTTGAACACACCATTTCCCATTCCCCTTACATGGAGCAGCAAAACACACAATTTGTGAATTGAAATTCCCTTACTTGAAGCAAAAGAAAGCACAAGAAGCAGCAAAATAAAACACACCGAAGCACAGCAAAATTCTGCCAAGTGAAACTTGCAGCAGCAATAAGGAGTATAGAAAAATTCCGTCAATTCAATCTCCCTTAATTTCAACAGCAAAATTCCGTCAGTTCCCCTTAGTTGGTGAAGGAGCTGTATTTAAAATAGCATGGGCGTTCAGCAAACACAGGACGTATGCACATGCACAGTCATGATGCAACCAGACCGGCTATGGAACAGTTCTTAAAAAAGAACACCCGCCCCTAAAAACACATTTTTTTATTGAACTATTAAAGTGCTGCCCTAGATGGACCACCCCATTGCCCCTGCCCACAGCTATGCCACTGTAGGTGGCTCCATTTACAATGAGCTCTTCATACAATTGTGTATTGCTTTGAGGTTGTGGACTTAACTAAAGAATCCTTGTGGTTGTACTGGGAGGCAAAATTTACCTCAAATTTGGTTTTGGTAAACTTTATTTGGTGAAATATTTTGTTTCATCTTATACATTTTGTTTACTGAAGTCATAAACTGGGTGCTCCTCATTGCCCACTTTTTATATTAATGCAAACCCCAAGCTAACCTCTAAGGCATCTGTGTTTAAGCGTGTGTGTTTGTGTATATCTATATCTATATATCTATATATATATATATATATATATATATATATATATATATATATATATATATATATATATATATATATATATAAGAGAGGTTAGATGACACCAAGGCCAGTTTTGCACAAAGGCTTTGCTTAAGCCTCTGAAATGCTTCTTCAACCTGTAAGGTCCATCAGATCTGCTCAGGCATCTACCTCTTAATGAGGTTGCTAAGTGAGTATACAATGGAGGAGAACTGAGAGATAAACTTCCAGTAGCCCCCAATAAGTCCTAAGAAGGCTCTCACCTGTTTCTTGGACTGAGGGATGGGACACTGTCTAAAAGTCTCTGCCTTCTCTTTCTGTGATTGCATTTGTCCCCTTCCAGTTACTTACCAAGGGTATTAACAACTTGATCATTCCAATTTTATATTTTGAAATGTCCACAGTGAGCCCAGAGTATTTCACCAAACATAAAACTACCTTTTCCTTGGGGAGATAAGATTATTGGTTGTATACTCAGGACACCCACCACAGAACTTTTCAATTTCCTTCTCAACACCTAACCAGTAAACACTATCAGGGACCCCATCCTGGTTTTATCCATCTAACAGAGAGAAACAGTAAAACAATAACAAAAAAATAAAACCATTGGCTATGATAAAAAAATGATTAATAAGCGCTTTTATCTGCAACAATACAGACTTTATCAGATAAAATTAACAAGGATGAAACCCAGTACTTAAATGGTTTATGGACATCAATTAGATGACTGCTTTCTGCAATTAAACAAGCATAAAATAATTAATTATATAACCTAGTTATGCAACATTTCCTAACTTCTGCTGCAATCTAGTGGCTTTAAATATAACCGCATTTAGAAAACAAAATAAAACTGGCTAGTAAAAATCCAGGAAACCAAAAGAACAAACGAAAGATATAATAAAACATAGCAATCCAGATTAGTTTATTAAAATTAAAATCCTTGAAATGTTAAACATAAAGAGACTTAAGTAGTCATTCAAACCACGAAATGTATCAGCTCCCTATTGAAATGTCGACACTCAAAATGTTGACAGCCGAAATGCCAAAAAAAAAAGACTAAAAACATGGACAAGACCAAATTTCAAAAAATCACTGTTCTGCTTAAAACGTCTTCTTTTTTCAGGGGAGCAAGCCCCCCACACACCCACACGTATGTATAAATCAACTCTGACATCTCCATACCTTGGAAAAAAGGGAAACATTCTAAGAAATGGCATCTTAGACTTAGTATATATATATATATATATATATATATATATATATATATATATATATATATATATATATATATATGTGTGTATATATTTTTTCCCGTTCTTTCGGCCATTCAGTCTCTGTGTTTCAGGATTCACTCTACCACTGTATCAGCTAGCAACCTATGCTACCACTAGAATTTCTTCTTTTTGACTTGATTATTAAAATCACCTCTGCTGATGTCCAAAAAGCAAGACATCAAATACAAATTAAAAAACATATCTGACACATAATGCTGTGTTTAAATAAAGCATTTTTTTGCATATATGTAGTCATATATTCTTGCCAAAGCTTTTTCTTGGTCTTCATAACAGATAACATAAAAGCCTTCTCAAGATGAACTGATAGCAATATAAATTACGCCAACAGCATTACAATTAAAATGTCCAAATGATCCAATTATACTGCCTATATGGTGCAAGTATAGTTTATTGTTACTAATGCATCTGCACATAACATATCTATGGCAGGAGTATGTCCCATTTCATTTATTGGTTGCCATGCCTTCATATAAAGGAAGCCTAGTTTCATTTCAAGAAGTTGTTTTTAGTTATATGGCCAGATTCAATAAAGCCCACACTGTTTCTACTGCGTTGCGCTGCGCACACACAGTAGCAAATTGTTTTAGATTCAGTAAGCAGTTCTATATGGCAAACACCATGGCATGCAAATTACAGCATAAGCAGCTGAACTGTATGCTAATCAACCAATCCAAGATGGCGGAGCTATTCAAAAAGCTATACATCAACCATGTAAACTCAGAGCTGGTTTTCTCTGCAAATTCCAAAACCTACTGGAATACAGCCACAGAAAGGAGTCTACACAGAAGCAATGTCAGATACTGCTGTTATTTTAATTCATGTGTATGTGCAACAGGCTGAAGTCTGTGCTGCTGCTGCTGCTAATTGACCAAGGCCAAGAAGGAGAAGAGTTTTCAGACCCCGGTTAATTTATCAAAATCTATATGACATGGAAATTGTAGAGCTCTACAGGGTGGATAAAGACACTACAGGAAGTCTGCAACCTCTGTTGTTCTCAACTCAGACCCAGGGCAAACAGAGGGGAATCAATCCCAGTGGAAACAAATGTATTTGAAGCACTTAGAATTTTAGCTACAGGTACCTTTCAGAGACCAACAGGAGACATGCTGGGGGTGTCACAGGCATCAGCAACAAGGATCCTCCATCAATTCTTGAATGCTATGCTCCAACATGCTAGTGACCACATATATTTTCCCTGTACTCCTGAGGATAGGGCCAGAAATATACAGGAGTTCTGCCCTGTAGCACACCACCCTGAAGTACTGGGTGCCATAGATTGCACACATGTAGAAATTAAGGTAACATCTGCGGAACAGGGAAGGCTTTACATAAAAAGGAAGGGCTTCAATTCTATTAGCTGCCAAGTCATGTGCAATGCCAAGGGAATCATCTTGAACGTTTGTGCTGGCAACCCAGGCAGTTACCATGACTCACATATCTGGCACACCTCCCAACTGTATCAGATGTTCACTATGGGGGATATCCCACAGGATCATTTACTGGGGGATGCAGGTTATGCACTGTAACCATGGCTGATGATGCCCAACAGAAATGCACACACACCTGCTGAAGAATGCCATAATGAGGCACATGCTCAAACCAGAACTATCATAGAGCATGTGCTTGAGCTGCTGAAATCACGGTTCCAGTGCCTAGATGCATCTGGGGGAGCCCTGCAGTACAATCCACGTGCATGTACTGAAATATTCACAGTATGTGCCATGCTACACATCATCCTGAAAAAAATAGCTTCAGCAGGATCAACAAGGGGAAGGGGTACACATCCCACCACCAATGGCAATGTCACCACAGCCATACATAGGTGAGGAGTCAGGGGGGGTGAACCAGCAGCTGCTGTGGGCACAGGCAGATGTAGACATGCTCAATATGCCCTCACAGTGGCTAAGAGACAATGCACAGCATACTCACTCACCATCTAAGGGCCTAAAGCCTTACTCCTACACACATACATGCACTAACATTGATGTCAGGCAATGCTCACAACCTTTACCTGCCCATGTAATGGCTGTGTACTGCTTGCATCAAAACGAGTCATCCCTGAGCTAAAACTGTTGCAATTCATAGTTTCATAGTAGTTTCATAGTATAGTACTAGGCTATCTGCCCTGGGGCATTTGTAAGCCTAGCCATAGTGATGTGGCTTTTGCCACCCCATGAAATGGTACAAAAATGTACAGAATAAATCTAGAATACTGTGCCTCTGTCTAGTAGTGACACAATGAAGGTCCCCTTATATAATAGAATTAGTTTACTGTGCCCCTGTCTAGCAGTGACACAGATGTGACCCCTGGGGTAAACTTACGATCTCCCATCCACTCATCAAGATTTCTCTTGAAGAGAGTCAGTGAGAGGCTCTGCCTAATATGAACTGGGATCCTGTTCCAAAGCATGGGAAGCCTCTGGGTTATGAATCTATCCCTCCAGCATGTCCTATTCATACTTGTGCTGAGGTTTAAGTCTTTAGCTCTCGTGGTCCTGATGGATTTGGATTTTTTGAGGTGGAGCATGTCCATCAGATCCTGATTGGACATGGCCTTGTACGTCAGGCAGAGATCACCTCTGAGCAGGCGGTATGCTACTGAATAGAGCTGAAGTTTCTTTAGTCTGGCAGAATAAGACATATGTTGGAGACCCTTGATCCTTTTGGTGAGGTACTTTTGTGGTCTCTCCAGCTGTTGCAAATGCCGGGTGAGGTACATACCAAATGTGGCATTGTACTCAATCATGGGTCTGATGAGGAAGGAATATAGGGGTACAATGACATCCTTGGATCTGGATGTCAATCCCTTCATGATGAGGTGTGCAAGGTAGAATGTTTTTCTAACCACTTTGGCAACGTGGGTGTCAAATGAGAGGTCGCTGTCTACTTGGGTCCCTAGGTCTCTGATTACTTTTTCCATACTCAGTGGATTGCTGTCTATGTAATAATTTGTGGGTACTTTGTTTTTTCCAAAAGGGATGACTATACATTTTTTGGCATTTAGTTTAAGGCCGTGACTACTGCACCAGTTGTCCGTTTCAGTGAGGCCTTTTTGTAGGATGTGTGTGTCTGCTGGTGTATTGACTATGGTGCCTAGTTTGCAGTCATCTGCGAACTTTGTCAGCCACAGCCCTCCCATGTTTGCTTTAACATCTGAGAAATAAATGCCGAACAAGAGGGGTCCCAGGACAGATCCCTGTGGGACACCACTTGTGACTGGCTTTGAGTCTGACATTGCTCCAGCGATTTTAACTTTATGGGTTCTGTCCTTTAGCCAGTTTGCAACCCATCTAGTGACATAAGGGTTTAATTTTAAGCTGTTTAGCTTATCTATGATGCCTGAGTGGGGTATTGTGTTGAAGGCCTTAGCCAAGTCCAGGTATGATGTATGGACTGCTTTGCCCTCATCAATGGCTCTAGTGACTGTTTCGAAAAAGTCAACCAGGTTTAAAAGGCAGGATCTGCCCTTTACAAAGCCGAACTGGGTGGGGTCAAGTGTCTGTAGGTCCCCTATGTCTCTGTTTATGAATTCCATAATGATTCTTTCCATAGCTTTGCAGACCAGGCTAGTTAAGCTTATGGGGCGGTAGTTTCCAGGGTCTGTAGAGGCACCCGCCTTGTGGAGTGGGACCACTGTTGCTGTACGCCAGTGTTCAGGTACATATCCCGAAGTAAGGCTAAGGTTAAATAGCATTTTTATGTGTGGGTTTAGCTCCTCTTGGAGTTCACATAACACGCACCCTGGGATACCGTCAGGTCCCATTGATGCTGTGTTTTTTGCTTTGTTTAGGGAGGTTCTCACTTGGACATCTGAGATGACAGGGAGATTACATTCAGCTGGGATAAGTATTTCTTCTTTTGGGGGTGAAGGAGGGGAGAAATTTGCACTGAACCTGTCAGCCAGAATGTTAGCAATATCTGTGGGTTCAGTGTATTTTTTGTTGTTGTGAACCAACTCTGAGCATATCTGAGGGTTTCCACCCATGTTTCTAACATAGCTGAAGAAGGATTTGTGGTTATCTTTAGTGTCCTTAGCGATTTTTCTCTCAAAGTTTGCCTTGGATGTTTTTATGAGAGAACGTAGTTTTCTGCTAATGTTGATCAGAGATGTCTTCCCTTCATGGGATTTCACTCTGACGTGCAGTAGCTTCCTTCTTTTGTTATACAATTTGTTTATGGCTGAGGTCCACCAGACAGGACGCTTACATTTGGTGGAGAGGGACTTGGATTTGTTTGGGATTGCATGATCCATGCATTCTTGGAGATGTCCATAGAAAGCATTTGTGAAGGATTCGGCATTGTGGAATGTGGTATCCACTGGCACAGTGGGCTTAAAGGATACCATCACAGTCTTAAGAAGAGTGAAGTCTGATTTTGAGAAGTTTTTCACTATGGTCTTTTGTGCTGCGGGTGGAGGTGGGATATGTATATCCAGGGTGATTAGTTTGTGGTCAGATCTCACTAGTGAGGGGTATACTTCCTGTGTGGAGCATTTTGTCCCCATGTTTGTGATGATCAGGTCTAGTATATTATCTCCCCTAGTGGGAGAGGTGACTAGTTGTTCCAGTGCATTTGAATTTATGAATTCCAGGAACCTTTGGGCTAGGGTATTAGGGCTAGAATAATGTACCCAATCTATGTTTGGGTAGTTGAAGTCTCTCAGTATGATGGTATTTTGTGATACATTCATATCCTCCAATGTCTTCAGGAAGGCTGAGTGGGGTTCTTGAGATTGGGAGGGTGGTCTGTAACATGCTACCAGTTGTATAGCAGTTTTGCCTATGGTTAGTTGCACCTGTATGGTCTCTGATGCTTCATGTGTTGCTACTAACCTGGAGGTGTGGGTGTCCTTTATGAATATGGACACTCCCCCTCCCTTTGTGGTTCGGCCCAGGTTTTGGGGCCGAAAAGCATGATACGAGGTATAGCCTGGTAGCGCTGGGGTACTCTAAGGAGCCTTGAACCAGGTTTCAATTACTGCACAGACGTCGATGTTCTCCATGCTGAGGAGTGCATCAAGTGCCTGCATCTTGAGATTTAGACTTCTGGCATTGAGCAGCATTACCCTTAGTTTTTTTCCATTTTTGTTTTCTAAGGAGGTGGGTTTGTCTTTTGAGCCTTGCCTAAAAAAGGCACTATGGGGTGGCAAGAGCCTTAGCCAATATCCGGAAGCCCAGTGGTGACAGGTGTAAGCCATCCCTTGTGAAGCAGCGTGGCTTGTCCAACATATCATCCCAGGCAGACAGACATTGGATCCCCTTAGAATGACACCAGTACTTGAGCCAATTGTTAAAGCTGATCATCTTGTCTTTGTATTGTGGTATCATTCTTGGTGAGGGCAAGATGCTGCTCAGGGTCAGGGTTATACCAGCCTGGGCTACATAATCGGAGAGCTCCTCTATGTCTCTTTTCATGTAGTCCAGGGAGGTACGTCTCAGGTCATTCACACCAGCATGGACAATGACGGAGTCATATTTGTACTTGCTTTGGAGTGACCTGAGTGCATGTGTTATGTGGCGGATCCTAGCTCCCAATAGACAGCTCACAGTCACCTTCTCCTTGTTCAGCCTGGTCAGTGGGACATCAGTGTATCTGACTATGGAGTCACTAGTGTATCAGGCAAGGTGTTTGGCCTTAAGGGCTGCAATTGGTCGACACACTGATTTATTGAAGTATGTGTTGCATGTGTTTTGTTTTGAGGTGGTGGATTTTTGGATGTCTGCTTTGGGAGTCTCTGTTGTTTTGGTAAGTTTTTTATTAGAGCCTCCGAGTATGTCTTTGTGTTTTTATGTGTTTGGTTTGCAGTTGTGGTAGGTCTATGTGGGACTGGGATTGTTGTGTGTGTGGTTGCCATCTCCTCCTGTCTGGTCATGCCAGCCCTGAGTTGAGAGAGTTCAGCCTCCAGTTTGGCTATATAGTTGCATCTCTCACACATGTATTTGTGTTTGTTGGGAGGAGGAGAGGGTTGTCTGTGTACATGAGACAATTGTAGCATTGTCTCAAGATACCCAGATTGACCAGCTGAACTGGGAACGACGCCAGTAATCTACCACTCAACATGCTAGAACAGTATAAGGGAGTGGTATACCTTTAAGGGAAGTGGATATTCACAGGGGTGGTAAGTAGATGTAGTGCTTTACTTAGTACGAGAGTGCTTACTTAGTAGAGAAGTATTGAGAACAAGTGCTAGGCTTATAATACAGTGAGTAGTCTGATTATACTAAGAGTAGAGCTTCCTTAAGGGAAAATTTGAAGAGCAGACCTGGCGGAGCCAGAAGAAGTTTAACCGGCGCTGCGTATGCGCACGACCGCGCAAAGCCGTGCAAATTCGGATTTTAAACAGTGAACTACAAAAGAGCTAGAAATGGTCCAAAACAACCAATTACTACAACTTCTTGTGCTGAGGTCACTTCCCCCAAGGACAGGTAGGCTGCTCAAGGCTCCCCACTCCCACTGGTGAGCAAAGAAACTTCCTTCTATCCAAGTAAGGTAATGGACAACTGGAGCTGGAGCTACAAGGTAAGTGTTGATCCTGGAGTGTATTGTGTAATAATATCAATGATTGTCATATCCTTGCATCTTGTTAGTTGGTAGTGTAAGCAAGTAAAGGGTGGTTGATTTGTACAGAAATGATCCTAGCAAGTGAGAGCAGAGATTTATTTGACTTATATGTGTCCACTATTAAGTCATAGGCCTCAGGCGTCAAAGATTCACACAGTCATTCCTCTCAAAAGTAGTGATGATCACTGCATGCCCTCAGTTAAGCACCATATGTTTGTACTGGAAAAACATTAAAGAGACAAGTTATAAAGTACTGATAAACATTTCAGTTTCAGACTTCATAACAGTCACAAGATCTTTAACAATAATGATGGAAAAAGTTTGATGCTATCAACTGTCTAATTTTCTAACAGCAATATAAGTCAAAGCTACAATTACCAGTTCAATATCACAAATACAGATATACTAAGCAGTAAGCCAGCTATGCACCCTGAGCATCAAGCATGAAGCTTATGTATCCCTGAATCAAAAAGATAGAAAACAAGGATATGGAACAGTTATCATAACTTGCACAGGGTGTTGTGGAGGGGGGCAGGAAGCCTAGGCCGAGATAAAATGTCAGTGAGTGTAAGTAAGAAAGAGAAGCAGGCAGATAAGCTTCATAGCTAAACCATGTAACTGTAGTGTGTGTGTCTGTAAGGGTCCTCCAGGTGAAATTGGTGTATGAGTGACTGCATGAACCCAGCCAAGCTCTGTTCTAGCTCTATGTTCTGCTATGTTGGACAGGTATGAGACATGCATGCTAGAGGTGGAAATTCATCATTGTTGTACCCGAGCATGAGAACTGTCTCTGCCAGGAGTTACACTGGCAAGTTCAAGCCCACAGTCAGATGCACTGCTGCTACCTAAATCTGACCGATGCTTGCCAGATGAGCTCCACTCACAAAGACGCCCGGGACCATGACCCCATGGCCTGCCACATCTGGGTGTGGACAGCTCAACCATTTACACAGCAGTGGAAGTACTGCCACTATGGCAGCATGATCAGGCATGGCCACGTTGGCTAACAGCCGATGATGTGGCTGGCCTACCCTGACGAGGATGCTGCACCCCTCCCAGCAGATGTTCCATCAGACACCACCCGTTCCAATGTACCATTCATCCAATCCATTGAATCGACAACACAGTGGAGGCAAGCACACATGTTAGCCTGTGCCATATCTACAACCCTAAGCATTTCTCTGGAAGCCCTATGGAAACATGCCTGTGCCTCCATGGTGACCCTAAACATATGTTGAGTGGCATGGGAAAAGATACCTGGATTTGGTGGAGGATGGACAGCAGACCTCCTCCAAGCACCCCTAATAACCTTCCTGTGTGGCCCCTTGCCCATACTTTGGCTATAGCCAAAGTCAACAGGCAATGAAGCCACAGTAACCACACTTCCTGGATTGATTCTCTCAACCTTCAACTGTCCAATATCTGAGGGCTCACTGGAATGAGTAGCCATAGGCCTACTGGCTGTGTCCAATAGAATTTCAGGGGATGGCTGTATGTCAACCTCATTGTCAGATTCAACCTCTGCAACCACCACCCCTGGACTGTGCCTCTGTTTGGTCCCATCATCATCATCAGAGTCTGCTGATACCCCATCATCAGGTGGTAGAAGTCCCACACTTCCACTGTCAGAATCACTTGTGATAATAAGGAACAAGCACAGGAAAAAATTAATACCTACACTACTATAGTCCAATATATGCTAACAAACTAAGAGTGGTGCCAGTATTAAAGAAAGTACAGCAAACACACCACAGTCCTGACATCAACAGCACACACTAAAATATTTCTTTGAACTGCTCATCAGTACTGACATAAAAATGTTGGCTTATCATGTGCAGATGATGGTATGCTCCCTATGCAGGATGGTTCTGGAAAAAGTTAAGCAAAATGTAAGAACAACAATATCACAATTAACAGTAACATATGGTGTAAAACTTTTTGCCCTTTATATGTCTATTAACTATACTTTCAACAAGTACTTGGATAACAAGCCCAACCTAAACCCCATGTGTAATCAATCAGAATGTGTTGTTAACTGTAGCAATATTCAGTCCCCCAACCAATTTCCTGTTATACAGAACTAACATATTGATGTAAATATTTTACTATCTAACAGTATGTAACAATTGAGATACAAAAGCCTGTCTGGAAGCTTCACCTGTGACATGCTTGCCATCCCTGAAAAAATAGCACAAATGGCAAGGACATGACATTCTACACTTTCCTGGGAGCTGTCTAGATCCCTGACAGTGGACAGGAACTCTTAAACTGCTACTAGTGGTGGCTCTGTAGTAGACCCCCCCCCAGTACCCATCTGATCATAGGTCACTGCAGCTGCTCTCCTCTATGCAGATGAGATCATGTCAGTGGCCCTATGGTGCATCTGATTATATGTCCTGCTGTGGCTGCCTACTGCACCAACATCTGCAACTACCTGATGCCAAATTTGCATTCTGCTTGACATATCCCCATGTCCCCTC
Organism: Protopterus annectens; assembly: GCF_019279795.1. NCBI lineage: Eukaryota > Metazoa > Chordata > Ceratodontiformes > Protopteridae > Protopterus > Protopterus annectens. The sequence goes on along the minus strand of NC_056749.1, from coordinate 215,405,088 downwards.
TCAAGCAGAAATGCACCATGTCACCTAAAAGCTTCCATAATGACCTGATTCTCAAGGTCATTGAAGGGTGGTTTTCAGGAATCAAGATGCCTGGGTGCCATAGTCCCAGGTGTCCTGAAAGACAACAGAAGGATAATATACATATGTATCACAGAACTATAAAATAACTGTTCACAGATAAAACAGAAAAGGTAGGATTCCAGTATTACCCACTGGAGAAACATAAAATAGTGTAGAGATTTGAAATATGAACAACAGTCTGGATGCAAAAAAAGGGAGAGTAACAACAGCAACATATCCTTGTTTGTACCATAACAGAAATGCAGCTTTGAACCCCCCTCCCAAAATAAAGAACAAGCAAATGACACATTTTTCAAACAAACCATCACTGAAATGCTAAAAGTGCTATCAAATGAAATGTCACTGAAACGTGTCTACAGATGTAACACAGCACATTCCATGTTAAGGTATTACCAGTCATGTATACCTGTGAAATGCCCTGACAAACATGTCCATGCCATGAGCATACTTCTAATGCATACAGATAAAAGTATAGCATTTGCTAATCAAAATATATATAAAAATATTAAACAGATTTTTCTTAATGACATTTCAGCATATGCAGTATTTAGCTGAAAAATGCAAGCATACCTTCTCAAGTTCAGTAATCTTCTGTGCATATATATCCCAACATAATAATCTCTTTTCAGTGTTCTCCACATAAACAACTGTCCTCACCTTCAGGCTCCCTAGCTACATGGTTTCCATTTTTATGGTGTAGATTCAGGGCTGTCAGCATAGTGAAGATGCAAATGTGGTGTGAACTCATTAGAATTCCTGAATTACAAATACTTGGCACTATGTAGTAAATGTAAACATAGTGGATGGAACTTCCTCAGTTTTTGCTTTTAATGGATTGCACCTGTGACTGATTACTGGTAGGGAGATGGAAAACACAACAGCAATGCAAACCACCCTATATCCTGTGGGTGTGTCAGGTTAGACTTGCAAAGTGTTAGAAGTAATTTTGTCAGGGTTTGAAATGTAAGTAGCACACAGTTCACTGGTTCTGTTCATTAGCATCCAACTTCCCCTTCATTTTTTGGCAACTGTATATTATATTATTTCCATTTAATATCCTCATACATTTTAAAAACAATTATACAGAATGGCTTACAGATTGCATGTCTGAGATTACTGGTCAGATAAGACCAGAATGAGCAACAAACACAGAGAGGTAAGACAAAGCTGCATATTTGCAAGCAATACTCATACATGGTTGTGTGATCACTCAATGCAATACATCCGAAATGAATACATGCACAAATAACTGTTATTTGGTTTCATAGCACTGTAGATGATGTTACAGTTTGTCATATGCAGAATGATTTCAGTTCCCCGATGTAAAGATGCTTGTATAGCAAAGAGGGTTAATGCACCCTTACTGTGTTCTGAAGGTTCATTGGAGTGAGAGTTCAAATCCAGGCCTATGTACAAATATTTTATGTGTACAAACATTTTGTAGTATCATATATTGCTTTTCCTCAGTTTCATTTTTTTTTTTTTTACTTTTTGGTCAGTGCTTGCATGGTGCATAGCTTAGCGCAAACAAGGGAAACAGAAAAAAATGAATGTCAAGTTTAGCTATGCTTATCTTGTTTGCACAAAGCTTAGCAGTGCCCAAACCTGGACTAGTGTTGCACCCAAGAAGCAGACAGAACATCTGCAGAACACCTGCAGACAGGGCATCTGTAAAAGGGCAAAGATGAAAAACAATACATTGTTACAGTTTTTGCCTTCCATTGTGCAACTTTGCTTAGCAGCATTGGACAGTGTTGCACGTTAGCTATCAAGGTTCCCCAACACCTGCACACAGAACTCAGACAGCCAATAATTATAAACAAAAACATTCAATTAATTCTGTTGGCATGGCACAAACATACTAAGTGGCGTTGGGTTGTCATTAACACAGAGAACTTAAGAATGAGTAGGAAGTTATGGAAATATCAAGTAACTAGTCCATGACAGCAGGTGTAAGTGTAGGGCTGGAGTACAGATGGTCTTAGTTTCTAGTATTGGGTGTGCAAACTATTTTTACTATTGTGACAGTGCAGTTTATAACAATGAACTGAAAAATAGACAAATGTTATTTCAACATTCTTGTGGCAACAGGTATAAGTGTAGGAGTGCCACACATGGTCCTGGTTTCTAATACAGGATATGCCATGCATTCTTTTGCTGTTGTTCCACTTCCCATTATATTCAGCCTCAATTATTACACTTTAGATAGTAGAGCCAATATGAATTATATGTATGAGGGATAAAACACCCTTATTGTGTTTTCAAATGTATGACTGAGGGTATACTGTCTACTATATTTCTGTAAGTATAATTCTGCTATCTTGACTTGCACGGACTTCACAATTACATAACATACACAACTGGATCTATATACTAGAACATTGTCAGGTTATACACACACATGTGTAACACCTCAAACATTCACCTGTATCTCTAAATGATTCCTGACTACGGCTGAGCAGCATTTCTTCTGTGGCAAAGATGGAAGATCAATGCTGTGGAAGAAAATGTTTTGTCACTTATGCTTGGGTTTAAAGCCCACATTTTAAAAATCAATTCTCCCAGTGTACAAAGCCAAAAATAAACATATCAAGTCATGGCATTTATGCTTCCAGTGCATGTTTGCAGACTTAACTCACCAAACAGTTACATCACAATTTCCAATATATATTTCCAAGCTACATCACCAGACACCCATCAAACTAAGGTCAAGTGCAAGATTCACCTTCCAATTTCAAGTATTTATTTCCTCCCTGCTTGGCACTGCTGCACTCTGCATAACATTGTGCAAATGCAGTTGGCATCATTGCTTGGGTTTGCTCACTACCAGTAAATGCAATTACTGGATTTGGTGGGAAAGCAGCAGTTGCCATTGCTCTAGTTTGGATATTAGACATGTCAAGTATTAGAGGGGAAGCTGCACAGTTTAGGGCACAGAGGTAGGGTGTCCAGCAGTCCAAGACATTTATTGCACTCCTGGTAAAGCACCACAACCAAAGGCTTCTGCAGAAGGACTATTCTGGCTTCCAGTACAAGTCTGAGGCATGGAATAGTTTGGCTCAGGCTGTATCCAGTGTTACTGGAATCTCACATACTGGACAGCAGTGTAGGCATAATTTTAATGATCTACACAGGCATAAAAGGGATACCCTCAACTGTTGGTTGAATGAATTTAAGACTGCAGATATCCCACAGCTGTGTAAGTATGAACATAACAGAGTGCTTGTAATAGAAAGCTAATCATGGGCAAAACTAGTATGCATAATGCTCTGTTATTTCTGTTCTTTCACCAGCTAATACTGGATGCAAGTTCAACATACTGGCTCATATAGCTCAAATGGAGTGACTGAAGAAAGCAAGTGGTATGTATGCAGCACAAGATAAGTATTATTGTAGCTTTAACAGTTAAAGATAGATTTTTGGAGTTTTTTTTTTTTTGCATATCCTTATTGTAAAAGCAAGTATGCATGCATTACTCTGTAGCACAAACCAAGTTTAGGAGTCAAATATTAGACTGTAGTCAGAGGTTGTGGTTTAAATACCATGAATCACAACTATACAATATGGCATTTCTTTAACAATATTTACATTAAATTAAAATCTATACAAGTGGCACAAATGCCCTGCTGCTAACTGTAAACTGTATAACTGGAACATGCATATGTGTAATATATGCACATTTCAAAGATTACTGTCAGCAATCTGTAGTTATAGTGTGTATTTCCTAGGATATACACCTAAATTCATACCTGAGATAAAATAGATGTATGTTGTGTTACTGCATATGATGGTACTAATTTTACTTTTTTTTTTCTCTCACCCTCACCCTTATCTCTCTTTTTTTATTTTTTATTATGTGTTGTCAAAACGTTACCATGTCATCTATCTGTACCACATCACTAAATGCTCCACAGCACAGCGAGGTAGGGCACCCACAATGGATCAGCCTGCCCCTACTCCACAGGTTCCAGCACCGATGCCCAACATGTCTGAGACTCAACCTGGCAGCACTGCCTCTGCTGCCCCTGCACTACACTACCTGCACCCTCAGGTAGTACTACCCTGCCAGTTGGTGCAGTGGTACCCTCCAGTAGCAGTGGCAGAGGTGCAGATTTCATCAGCCACCAGGAGATGCCAGGGTTTGTGCGCAAGGTCATGCACAGCTCCATTTGTGTACACCTATGCTGGACAGAGAGGCTGCTCTCCATCATGGTCCATAGGAGGAGAAGACATCGAGACCTCCAGCCACTACTGGAATAAGGGGACAGTGATGACAGTCCAGTGAGTGAGGACTCAATTCTCACAAGTTTGACTGCATGAGCCTGGTTTGCCACCTCTCTCACCCCAATCATCATGTCCACCAACCGTTCATGGCCCTCACTGTCTCTGTCTTGTTTGTTTGCATTTGCTTCTTCACCTACCCAACTTACCTGATCCAGACATACCTACGTCCCTTACCCAGTATTCCTCTCTTACTGAATTAAAAAAAAAAATTTGGGCACCTGTCCCACAAAAACAATAGCCCATACATAGCTCTCCATTTTGCACACATGTCTTCTTGACACACTTGATTTGGTACAACTGGCTATATAACATGATTACATTGTTGTTACCCCTCTATCTGGAGGTGACAGTCCAAATTCAGCCTATATTCTGCATACATTATCAGTTCTTACTGTTGAAGAAATGGATAGCTATGGTTCTTTCCTACCTCCCTCCCGCACATTCCTGTATTGCTTTTTCTTTGCTCTTCCTCCTGCTGCTTGCTGTCCATTTCACCACTTTCCCATCTACCCCATTTTAACACCTATAATCTGGTCAAAAAATAGAATCACACACAGCACACACAGCACACATAAGTAGCAGAATAAAAGGATTATTTCACTTTTGGCCTCTATGCTTGTGCGAAGTTGGGTATCGAGCACCAATGCCAAGTGATGGTGAGTGGCTCTACAATGTTGCTGTTACCTTCATGCAATACCTCTTAAACCCACTGTTCTATGCTAACACACAGCAACACATGTACTATAAACAATTGATGTCATTGAATTCTCACTGTTTAAAAGTATTAGATACACCTAGATTTGAACCTAGTATCAGCTGGGCTGAAAAGAAATGTATCAATGCATTTACACCTGCTGCCACAGAGTCAGCCAAGCAACAGGTTTGTTTCATCCACTCAAAACTAACTGTCAGATTTTCAGCAATGCAGCTTGTATTTGTGCAATGTTTAACTACATACAAACAATGAAAATAATGGAAATGTGTATCTTGCATGCTCAAACACTTTGCCAACCATCACACAAACCCACTGCTCACTGCTGCGCTATGCAAACCCAAATTTAGCATATATTACTGCTGTTTACTTTCCTTTTACTCTTTATGCCATGAAACTACAACTGGAAACAGAACAAACTGAAGAATATATCACATATTTACAATGCAGCTATGTGTTGTCTCCCCCTATGCACTGCAACCCTGGTGTCACAAATATATCAACTACACATAAATTAATATCAAATGTTATGTGATATGCAATGCACATCAATCTGGTAACATGTAGAACTAGAACTATCTTCAAAGTTGAATGTACCTACACATCCATCAACTGACCTTGGGAACTACTGACCCATAAGCCTAACCAGCCTTATCTGAAGTCTATGGAAAGATTCATCATAGACCTTATACATAGGAACATATGTGACCTTCAACACTCATGACCTGACCTATATTTGTTTTGCCAAGGGTAGTTCTTGCTTATTAAACCTAGTGTACTTCCTTGATAATGTCCCCAAAGCCCTGGATGATGGAAAACAGGACATACCACCTATCTTGATTTAGCCAAGCCCTTTGACACAATTCCCATTCAGGTATCATAACGAAACTCTTCCATCTGGGGATTAACTCATACTCTACTAGATGGGTAGCCAACTGGCTCACAGACAGAATGCACACTGTCAAAGTTGGGAAGTCCACCTCCACCAGTAGACCAGTTACCAGTGGAGTACCACAAGGATCTGTGCTGGGCCTTCTACTGTTTGGAAAATATTTCTCTGAAGTTCAGATGAATGTAGATGGCCTGTGACTTACCAAGTTTGCAGAGGACTGTCAACTGGGCACAGTCATATAGAGCCCCCCCCAATGATGTTACATATTACAGAAAAGCCTGACAAAGACAAATGATAGGTGCCAAACTTATAGACTGAAACTTAAGGAAAAAAATGCCTCATTGTTACCTTGGGTAAAAAAGTAGCCCTGCTAATTATGTTATACATAGCACCCCTTTAAGCTCAAAATCAGTGGTGTGAAACTTGGGAACACAGTTTGATGACAATCTAAATCTCAGCCCATAGTAGTAAGACGCACATTCTACATTTCCCACCTCATAACTAAGGGCATTGCATCCAAGACCAGGGAGGTCATAGCTCCACTGTACTCAACCCTTATCACACCACTAATTGAGTACAATGCTCCCTTCTCTATGTACCTCAATAGACATCTACAGCAACTGGAGAGACCACAGAGGTTTCTGACCAAGAGAATCCAGGGCCTCCAAAGCACGACATACATGGAAAGCCCTGGGTCTGGCCTACAGAGCAGTCTGGGACCCTGCCCTAATGTAAATGCTAGACATCCACAAATCAAATGGGACAGAAATAATTTGCTCTAGGGATCCCAATCTAGCTTGGGACATAAACAGAATATGCTGGAGAGAAAGATACATCGCCCAGCAATTGCTTCTCCTCTGTATTAGGCTCTCACTGCATGTGAAGCAGTGCTCCTCAATGACCCTATTCAAGTGCAAATTTGACAACTGCATGGGTGATTATAAATTCACCCCAGGAGTAGCAGCTATGGCCCTCATGGATAGGGCCAGTTGGCGCTAATCACAAAACCACTCTGCTAACAATGAACACTAACTATGCTCAATAAGGTTACTTGGATTTCTATATGGCTAGGCTTGTGAAGACCCTAGAGCCATAAGCTTAGTAACCTCCTAGGAACATATGATCTCTGAACTGATACAGGCCTCCCATCATCTTCTCTCCTACATCCATTGCTAATGTCAGACACTAAAAGTTGTTCTGCAGCCTTGTAAACCTCAGACTTGTCCTGTGGCACTTGTGTAAATTACTGAGTTGTCTAGTCTGTGTACTTAGATAAGTGAGGGTTAGCACTGCAGTTAAGTGTGTGTGTGTGTGTGTGTGTGTGTGTGTGTGTGTGTGTGTGTGTGTGTGTGTGTGTGTGTGTAGCCAAAATACCAAAAGAGCAGAAGCCTACATCCTACAGTTACCACTTCAATCCCATGAACTGACAGCATTTTGATACTTGCACATGTCTGCATATCCATTTCATGCAGGCCTCCTAACATCTTTTTTCCTACATCCATTGCTGAGGTCATCCACTATAAGTTGGCCTGCAGTCTTGTAAAAGACAGACTTGTGCTGAGGCATTTGTATATATGACTGAGTTCTGCAGTCTGTGTCCGTAGATAGGTAGGGGATCTGTTCTCATTGCAGTCAACTGCTGTGTGTGTGTACTTGCTTGACATTAGAGACAGCCTTTTACACTACCATGTGGGACACTGTTATTGTCATATTCTCCTCACCAGACATTGCTGATGTCATCATCTATAAAGTACTGTCTGAGACACTGCAAGTCAGACTTGAGCTGTGGTGCTTGCCTTAACTACAGAGTTCTGTAGTCTGTGTACTTAGATATGTAGGGGTTCTATTCTCACTGCAGTCAGCTGGGGGATATGCATGTCTGTGTGCATTTTCTTGACATTAGAGACAGCCTTTTATACCAGCATGTTGGGCACTGTTATTGCCATATTCTCCTCATCAGACACTACTGATGTCATCAGCTATATCTGATTTGTGGATGTGTACTATTCATACCAGGGCAGGGTCAGGGACTTGCCTGGAGGCCAGGCAGAAGTCACTTCATCCTATACGATACAGATTACAGTGACATGGCTTTCAGTCTTTCCACATACATCTTGTCATGATTTGTTTGCCCTGTGTTTTTGGTGAGAAACCCCTGTGGTGCCTCTGCCTGCTGCATGTGCCTGTTGATGTACATGTAAAAGAGAGCATTATACTCTATATTAGTATTCTGATGATATTTGAGTACAGTGTTATAATATAATCTTCAGATCTGAATATGATGTATGACTTATGATGTGCACAACACAGGCTTTCAATACCACTATGGAGACTTGGTGATCAAAATTCAGATTGCTATGTATGTGTGTTCCCAGTACTTGCATTACTGGGTTTCAGTATCATGGGACTGTTGTCCATGCTGTAATTAGCAGGGAATTCCACTTTGCTGAAGGACAAAATAAAGACACATGCTTGTATTGATTTGTAGACTGTGCTGCTTTGTCACCAATCATTTTTTCTGCGTTATCCTCTACTGTAGTATGTTATCATCATAGTTGGACTTAATGATTGCACCTAGTATGCCAGAATCACCAAAGAGAGTAAGCGAAAGGCAGTATACTTTAGCCTGAACTGTCGAGAAATAGACTGAAAACAGTAAAGCACCAGGCACAGATCCCTGGGGTACACCAATGGTTACAGCTCTACTGGTAAAGGTTGAGTCACCAACTTTCACAGAATGTGTTTTGTCAGTGAGCCATTCAGTTACTCGTGTAGTGATGTAAGGTTTAATACTCAGCTTGGAGACTTTAACAAAGATACCTTTGTGGGGGATTGTTCAAACCCTAGGCCAGATCAGGATAGCCAGCATGCACTGTCTTACCTTCATCTAGGCCTGTCACACAGAATCAATTGGCTGTGACAACACCACAGATCGCCTATCACACAGACTATGTTCCTGTCAAAGGGTGTACATCAACATGCATTCATCTGAGTGGGAGGGAGCAGCACCCAATGTATGCATGTATAGACACATCCCCATTCTCCTCATCTGTGAGGTAGGCCAACATGTCATCATGGACATTTTCTAAATGGGCACTAGTAATATCCCATCTGTGTGCAACATACCTGTGTGAGTTGTTAATGCTACATCATATCTGTTACATATGTTAGATGCCCTCAAAGAGGTCATTGAGGGCAGGCATGATGACAACGCTATCATCCTTTTGAACTTGAAAAGCCCAAGAACAAAGCCACATTGAGGTATTCCCTCAACACTGTCAGATGTGGCCATGAACACCTATATCACCAAGTGGGTAGACCACTGTATCACATAAGTGGCATCTAAATATGTTGAAATGTGTGAAGTGTCTTATATCTCAGGTCCAGTGATGAAGTCCGCACATCAGGGGTGTCTGCTACACCTTTTCCCATCCATTATTTATTTGGCAGACATCACCAATGACATACACATTCTCTGTCCAAGCAGTTGTCTAAAGAACTACAGATTGTGGGCAATAATTGACTCCAACTGTGATATTAGTATAATACACACAATATCAACCCACACCAAAGATTGCTGCCTCAAACATGACAGCACGGGCAATGACACAAAAACATGGGGGAATTTGCTACATCAGGAAAACAAACACAAAACCCAAGTATGATGTAAATATCTCACCCTATAATCAGACAAATAGGTATGTGACCTGTGCCCTGGGGTAGATGCTAAGTGGAATGTCCACCATCTAGGGGTCACAGTGCTGACTGCTTCCTTTTATTATAACATAACTACTAAGTATGTTACACCAGATGCATGTATGCTACCTGTTCCAATGCTGCACACAGTACATACACAGTTCTTTGATAGGTAGTACTGCGGTAGTGTTGTCGCCTCACAGTAAGACGCTGTCCAGTTTGATTCTCAGCTAGAGCATCTTCTGCGTGGAGACCCGGCATGTAAATATCAACTACCAATCATTAGGGGACTGGAGTTCCATTGTGGCGACCCCTAACCGGGAAAAGCCGAAAGACACAACAGCAACAACAACAACTGGCACGGGTAATGTTCGTGACAGTGTAGATTGTGTTCTCTCTCTGGGTCTACTTTATTTGATCGAAAGACCATTTGACCTAAACCCATTTGATTGAAATTTCATTTGATCAAAAACCAGTATTCAAAGCATAAAACAGGGATTTGTACCCCTTCCCAATGTCGTGCGACCCTGGAGTTGGTATATATAGGTGGGGGTGTGAGTTGTTAATGCTAGTTTCCTTTAAAAGAAGAAAATAACACAAAAAGTACAGATTTTAAATGAAAATAGGTGGGGGGCTTCATCCCCCACACCCCCCAATGTGGGGGCTGCTTCCCCCACACCCCCCTAACTATATATACCAACTCCAGGGTCGCACGACATTGTGTCCCATAAGCCCTGGTGATCATTGTGGCATTCTGTGTAAAACCTCAAACCTTCTGGGCTCTGATTTAAACAGGGTTGCTATACATGTTGGCTTACATGGTTTTCTGGCAGGCAATAGTGTTGCTAGCCAGGAAACTGTGCTTACTTACATTTAAATGTGGTGTGCACATGAATATGCAATAAATGCTGCTGCCCACCAGGCATCACTGTGTAAACATGTAAATTCTGTGTAAGCTTCGCACTGAGTTTACACGTTTACATGTGTACACAGAGTTTTCTGAATCCCAGGAAATGCCTTTTTATTACCAAATAGCAGAGTAACCACAATACTTTTAAAGAGCTCTATAATACCAATAGAATCTTCCAAATTGTTTGACAAAATTTTCCTGATTTTACCTCTGTTCACAGTTGGAATTACATTAAAAATGCAATTAAAATTCCTTTCATGTTCTAACTTTTTAATAACATCCATGCATTTTAAAATGGGGTAAAAATAAGTCTGTCTTTTACTAACAATGTCATTAGCTATGAATTCCACCATATTACTTGTGTAGCTTCTTTCAGGGAGCATATCACTCACAATTTTAATTTCTTCTTCAAAATATTTCTCATCAGAAGTGAATTTAATAATTCCAATTAGCTGACCTTTCATGACCTTTTCCTTCATATAACAGAGGTGGCATATATATAAGTGTGAAAATAATTATTAATGAAAGTGTATTTTGTATAAATTACATTGTTAAAAGTCCCATCCACAGCACTAAAGTATGAATATTCAAAAACTGTACTCTGCCTGCCAAGCCCCCCCCCATAATTGAAAGAAACAAACAACTCTTGTCAACTTCAAAATCATTTTACATACTAGCCTAAAACATAAAATGTTTGTAAAACGTCATTGCTTTAAAATGTTTAAAGTGTACTGATCATGTTTGAAAACATCTGTCTTATAATTAATTTCTTTTTCTGTTGTACTCCTCATGATAAAGTTGCAAGTGATTTTACAAAAAATAAAGATTAGTCCTATTTCACTTTTTAGTTTTATTGTTTAATCACTTTCTGAGTCATCTTGTGTTGATTTGCAATGGGAGGTGTTCTATCAAGTGATAACATTTTCACTAAGTAAATTCAGTAATTCACAACATTTTAAAAGCTTTCAAATTATCAGCATGAACTGTTTTTTTAATACCTTCATGTGGTAACAAATTACTTAACACAGTTTAATAATCAGCAGAATTCATAGCCACCAACAAATATTTATATAATGAGACTATTCTCATAATGCCATTTGGACATTTAATACAGTCATTTTGGAATGATTTTCTTTATTTATATTTAACCATTTTGTATCTTCCTTAGAAAAGGTAAAGGTATTTTTTTGATTAACAGATCCAAAAGTCAATTATCTGAAACATCAGTTATTCAACGTCCTCATCCATGAGAAGAGACCACCAAAATTACCGTCAGATAGCACAGGGGTCATGGCTACTACCCCTGTGCTGGCTTTGCAACCACTATACCGCTCAACCAATTATTTTCTTAATATGTCACAATAACAATTAATAAATAAAACTGTCGCAACCCCATACCCCGTCAGAAGTCCCATAGCTACTTATACATATTCATTTTCCCATTACAGTGAACCCCAGAGAAGGTCCTTTTATGGGTCCCATGCTAGTCACTCTAGATGTCCACAGCCTGTTCACTGTAATAGGGAATGAATATGGTATAGAAGCTAGTATGGGACTTCTTCGGGATATGGGGGTTGCCGAGAGAGACTTGTTTATTATACGAGAGTTATTGACATTGGTATTAGAAAATAATGTCTTCATGAGCAATGGTTCGGTTTATAGGCAAGCACAGGGGGTAGCCATGGGCACCCCCTGTGCTAATACTTATGCCAATTTGGTTCTCTCTTTTTGGGAAAAACAACATGTCTTGGGTAATAGTGAGTGGAATCACTACATAGGGGTTTATCTACGTTTTGTAGATGACATTTTTATCTCATGGATGGGGGCGAACAGAAATTGACCCATTTCATGGAATATTTGCATTCCACAACCTCCTTCCTGAAATTTGACGTCAAAAGCTCATATAAAGCATTGGATTTTTTGGATGTCACTGTTGAGTTAACAGAGGATGGCTTTAGCTCAAGACTGTATAGGAAAGAGAGTTGGAAAAATTCATTACTCTCATTTGACAGCATGCACCCCAGATTTACTTTCCCCAATATAGTGCAGGGACAGGTGGGTAGGATATCTAGAATCAGTTTGGTGGATGAACAGTTTGAACAAGAGCTTGTTCATTTGAAGAAGTGTTTTCAGGACAGGGGCTATAGTGAAAACTTGGTTGAAGGAGCTGTAGGTAGAGGTATGGAAAGTAGGCAGAATAGGTACAAGCCATGGCTTAACACCATAACGACAACACAGAGGGGCAATACTGACAGCAGAGTTAGAACGTCCAAGCCGAGGGTCATGTTGACCTATGGAAGCAATGTTAAAGGGGTATGTAACATCATCTATAAAAATTGGAATATCATCACCAGTGATAATAGCTTAAGGGATATAGTGGGGGCCAGTCCACAGTTTTGCTATAAGAGGAACAAGAATCTTAAAGATATACTTTGTCGCGATAGGGAAAATAGTAACATCAAATGTCTACCTAGATCTAAGGGCACTGTTCCATGTGGTAGCTGTAAGGCCTGTGGTCATATTAACAGGGAAACCATTTTTATACATCCCACCACTGGTAGGAGTATATCATTAAAAGGTAGGGCTACCTGTAGGACCACTGATGTGGTATATCTGGCTGACTGTGTATCATGTTCAAGTTATTATGTTGGCAAAACGAATAACATGCTGAAGGTTAGGATTTTGCAACATCTTTCATCAATTAGGAACTGTGATGAACACAATGCCCTCTACACTCATATCAAAGACAATCCTACACATCAGTTTAAATTTAGAGTGATTGTAAATGTTTTTTTGAATAAAAGAGGTGGTGATATTAAGTTAAAAACTGAGGCAATTGAGTCGAAATGGATTCTAGAATTGACAGCACATATAGATCCAGGGCTTAATGATGTAGTACCCCTTAAGCCGGCCCTCAGAAATAGGTGGGCTTTTTATTGAATTTTCATTGGTTGTTGAGTGTTTTAAATATGGACTGTTAGTTTGCAGTATGTTG